>NW_022987609.1:4268399-4391650 GCF_902827165.1 Trematomus bernacchii | reverse complement strand
CAGTTTAAAGTGCGAGGGTCGTGATCGGTTCGTGCACGTTCCGTGATGGCCGGCCGGCCCCCAGGTCAGACTTGATACCGCCCCCCATGATAAATACATTTAATTATTGTGAAGCCAGCTGCAATGGATCATTGATCCACCAGGGGGTTGCAGTGGAGTTCCACACTTGAGTCATGTGAATCAACTTCTAATAATAGATGTTGTTTAGTCGGAAAAAAACGAACGAGCCGGCTCTCCCGATTTTAATCCTAATTTAATCATCATCATTGATGTTTATGTTCGCCGAATTGACATGAAATCACTGACAAATATGAATATTCTTGTATTCAACTTCATTGAAACGATCAGGATGGGTGTTATTTTTCCCCACCAATGACCAAGTCGCTGCAAATGATCCCATGTATTACATGTACATGGCCACATTCTCAACAAAGTTACGTAACGAAACATTCTGTATTCCTTGCTTACTTTTTATTTAATGCTTTATAACAGCTGGAATAGTTCGTTTAGAACAGGCACCTCACTCGCAATCTGCTCCTCCGCAACGCCTACCACCTACCTCCGGCTGGAAATTATGAATGTACAGTAAGGCTAGTAATCATAGATAAACGGCAGGGTCCGTTACAGTTTGTTTTTCATCTGATTTCAAAATTTCAAATGTCTGAAGTTAATAAATACATTCTCAGTGTTCAAGTCAATAATAGTCATTAAGAAAAGTACTGATCTAATAACAGAGATTTTTATAAGGACTTTTCAATGTTCGACATCGCTCATGTGAAATACAGTAAACTGGATGTTGTGGTGCCGAGAGGCGGGGTATCAAAAGTACAAGCTAAACTTTTATTTAGCATCTGAAACACACTTGTAAACAACGTGATGCCCCGGGAAGCGAAGATCCGGCGGGAAACAGCTGGTTGGTCACTAAAATGCGTGTACAGTATATCTGGTACTAATGTTATAGCGGATCTTTGTTAAGATCCATATGTCACGGATAGTAGAACTATATATTGAGCTTTAAAACAAATGATATATATTATAATAAATAAACACGGCTGTTGTTATGCCTGCTGTAACGTTTACTTTCTCCGTTCTCCGCTTAAGTAATTAATTACTTCCTGGTTAGCTTTCCGCTCGAAATTTAATCTGAAAATGGCAAAATAACGGAGAAAAAAACGTTTCACAGAGAAGACGACAACAATTGTCACTTGCACTTGTCATTTAGCATCTGAACACACTTGTAAACAACGTGATGCCCGGGAAGCGAAGACCCGGCGGAAACAGCTGGTCTGGTTCACATAAAATGTCCGTGTACAGTATATCTGGTACTAATGTATAGCGGATCTTTGTTAAGATCCATATGTCACGGATAGAACTATATATTGAGCTTTAAAACAAATGATATATATTATAATAAAATAAACACCGGCTGTTGTTATGCCTGCTGTAACGTTTACTTTCTCCGTTCTCCGCTTAAGTAATTATTACTTCCTGGTTAGCTTTCCGCTCGAAATTTAAGATCGGAAAATGGCAAAATAACGGAGAAAAAAAACGTTCACAGAGAAGACGACAACAATTGTCACTTGCACTTGTCATTTAGCATCTGAACACACTTGTAAACAAACGTGATGCCCGGGAAGCGAAGACCCGGCGGGAAACAGCTGGTCTGGTTCACTAAAAATGTCCGTGTACAGTATATCTGGTTACTAATGTATAGCGGATCTTTGTTAAGATCCATTATGTCACGGATAGATATTATATATAGAGATGGGATGGCAGAAGTGCTATATATATATATATATATATATATATATATAATTCAAAAGCTGGTAAAGACCTTCAAATTTAGCAATAATAGTCATATAAGAAAAGTACTGATTTGTTCTTGAATCAACTTTTTTATGGAAAATGTTTTATGTAATTTTATTTCATTTTAAATCAAATGAAAGACATTCACAGTTAATGTAATTAGATATACATTATTAATGCCATACGTTTTTTAAATGTAATTAGATATACATTATTAATGCCATACATTTTTGCATAAATATTTATTCAGTATGATAGCTGTCTAACAGAAGTTAATCCATTTCTCACTTATTCTGACAATGTACTTAACCCCAAATAAAAGAACCCAATAAAAATAGTTGTTAAATAATAGTGAAGTCACGTTGTAATAACAATAACTCATCTCTCTCTCGTTTTTTTTTTGTTTTCTTTGTGTGCTTTGCCAAAAGCCACTGTGTCAAGTGTCCTAGTTGGGTTGCCGTACGGAGTTGAGCAATATGCACATGCGCAGTACCGATCGGGCAGGTGGACGGATCGGGTAGTGACAACTGCAACCCAACTAGGACACTTGACGTCTCGACCGTCTAGGCGGCTGGCCAATATGCGAATATGCATTGCGCATGCGCGAGTCTTATGATCTTATTAGGTGAGTTAGGTGAGTTAATTATTAGTTGTTAGTTAATTAGGTGAGTCTTATTAGGATATTAATGCCATACATTTTTGCATACATATGTATTCAGTATGATAGCTGTTGTTAGAAATTAAAATCAATGTTAAACAGCATAATTCAGTCTAAAACATATCGTCAGTTTAAAGCTGTTTTATTGTGGAAAAGCCCGGAAGTTCTCAGGAAATCAATGCCAAGCTTTTATTCTGAAAAATCCTTTATCCGGTTAGCTTGTGACTAATGTTGCGTTTTCTGAATGTAAAGTGAAAATGACTTGGAGTGTTACACACAAACGTACGGACTTTAACACTACATCGATAGACGTTAAGATATTATTACTGCTGAATATTAAATGAAGGTCTAGTTGATCGTAGTGTTTACAGATACGTGAGAAGCTATGACGTCAGAGGGAATTTCCGTAAATAAGAACTGTGCCGGAGCGGAACCACTAGGACTTCTAAACTAAGTATTACAGCTGTTTATAAGGTATTAAATAGAAGAGTCATGACAGAGATAATGAGGAGAAAATGCTTAAGGAAGTAGGCAGAGAATATCAATGTCGAAATCATCTGTGCTCTCGCGATATCGAACCGGCAAATGAGTAGGGGGCCACCCACTATTTGCACAGCGGGGGACAACGAGACGTGGATAAAAAGGCAGGACGAAAGATAACTCAGTCTCTTCCCTTCGCTGCAGCCTCCCTCAAGACACACCGGCTTTGTCTCTCCATTCACCATGCTTGTTCTTTAACCACGTTACTTAATTAAACTACCCATTTGAACCTTTTCAGAGACTCCATTAGTCTCGTTATTTTAAGTTTCTTTCCTGGGAGCGAGAAGATCACAAATTATCAACACTGTCTAACAGAGTTAAATCCATTTCTCACTTATTCTGACAATGTACTTAACCCAAAATAAAAGACCCAATTGGCGGACCATCTCGCACATGCCGCAGTACCGATCGGGCAGGCGAACGGATCGGGTAGTGACAGCTGTCATAGTTCGTTTAGAAATCCTAGAAACACTTTATGAACAGGGTTGGGAGGGTTACTTTGTAAATGTAATCAGTTACTGATTACTGAATACATGGCTCTGAAAGCATCCGAATACAGTTACAGTTACGTGTTTTAAAAAAGTAACGTAATCAGATTACTTTCTTTATCCATCACAGATGAGAAAATAATAAAACAAATACAAAGAGGAAACAATTTGATATGTCTACCATTTATTTTAGGAGTATTAATATTTTTTCAGATAGGATCATACATTTACAAAACATCACCATGTTTTTATTTAACAAATTAATCTACAATAAATCCTAATCTTATATTATAAAACATCACCATGTTTTTATTTAACAAATCAATCTACAATAAATCCTAATCTTATATTATAAAACATCACCATGTTTTTATTTAACAAATCAATCTACAATAAATCCTAATCTTATATTATAAAACATCACCATGCTTTTATTTAACTAAATAATCTACAATAAATCCTAATCTTATGGTCCTATATTGAACAAACTATGCCTATCTGCGGCCTATCTACAGTATGCCTATTTTTGGCCTATCTACAGTTGAATCTATCTGTGGTTGTAACCAGGGCGAGGTGTTTCTGGATCCGTTTTTCTTGGGCTCCTCAGTCTCTCGTTTACCCGGTTCCTAATTTTATACCACTGGTCCGTGGTCAGGCCTGGGAACCGACGGGAGACACTGGACTCAAGTGTCTGCCTCACATTGAGGGGAAGAGGCATTTTCCCTTTGCTCCCACTCCAGTTGGTGACTTTTGCCATGGTCTCATATGAGTGAAATGGCAACATGGCCATGAACATATCACCCGCAAATTTCTCTGGGCGATGCTGTCCACTGCGAAAGCAGTCCTCGAAGAACTTGTCCTCGCGAGCCGCGGAAACTGCTCTGAGGAGGGTGGGCGCATCAGGTGTGTGCGACGGTCGTGGTATTGCTTCCGACCGGAAGTGACCGCTTCCAGTGACCGCTGGAATTGGCACCTCTGCCTGTAGAGGCTGTGGGTCTGCGTCTCCCACAGGTAACTCAAACAGCCGTCGCCTGGATTGGACCTGTGTGTCCAGGTGCTGCTGCAGTTCCAACCTCATGGCAACCTGTGCCAACGTCATGGCAACCCGCTCCGACTCTGCAGTGTGCTGTGCCACCGTCATGGCAGCGCGCTCCGACTCTGCAGTGTGCTGTGCCACCGTCATGGCAGCGCGCTCCGACTCTGCAGTGTGCTGTGCCACCGTCATGGCAGCGCGCTCCGACTCTGCAGTCTGCTGTGCCAACCTCATGGCAGCGCGCTCCAACCTCATGGCAGCACGCTCTTCTGTCAGCTCCAACACTTGTGCCTCCGTGGCGGTTAACCGGATTTTCAGTGCCCGGATCTCTGCGTCAGGCAATCCGCCAGCCGCACATGAAACAGCCACCGGGAGCACCTTAAGTGTGATGGCCTGATAGGAAACAGAAAAAAAATATGAATACCAGTGGTCACATTTCAAATCAAATCCCAATTCAACCCCTGGGTGTAAGTATTAATGATTGACAATGAGGGCCAATAGTACGTACCGCTTTCTTTTTAACCAGTCTGACTTTGCTTGGTTTTTTGGTCGCAGGAGACGGCTTCACCTTTTTTGTAGTGTCCATCTGCGGGGCGGACTATAGGAATTAGGAATAAAGAATATAACACAATTAGACATAAGCACAAGTGAAATTAACAAATAATCACACATACAGTAGGTCCAAAGGGCAGAGTATAGGTTATTTACAATCAATTTATGTCAGCTCACCTGTGCAAGAACTTTTCTTCTCTTGCTCTCGTAGAACTTGTTGGAATCCATTACGTTCTTCTTAGTTCTCTCACAAATAAATTTTGTGCGTTCTTCTTCTTCACAAAAGACGGTGTGCCAAAAGCAAGTTATGCACTCTATTTATCTGTGAATCGTACATGGTGTTCGTGCACCTGGATTTCTATTGGCGCGTCTACAGCTACAGCCGCACCTACTTTTGTCGGCTACTAATTTGCGTAACCGGCTTCTGGAATCTGGAATCCACTATTCCACTACAACAGCCAGGATGCGCATCAACCGAGAGAAGTCCCAGGAGGTTCGTGTCATGCGGGCAAATGGAAAATCAACAAGAGAAATTCAAGAACATTTTGCAAGCCTTGGCATAGCAATTTCACAAAGCACTCTGCGATATCACTTCCAGGCGAAACCACCCCGCCGCTCAGGTCCAAGAAAACTCAAACCGTAAGTAGCCTACCTTATTTAATAGTATAGCACGTATCGTAAACAGCTGACATGTGATAGTTCTGCATTTCCCTGATGGCTTTTGTATTTTTCTTTTACAGCAATATCGTGAATGCGATCGAGAATGCGACAACGGCTGATGACGAACTCTCGGCTCATGTTGTAAAGCGGAAAATTCAGGCGGACTTTGGGGTTTCGCTAGGACTCAGCAGCATCCGCAAGGCCAGGAGAAAACTTGGCTGGAAATATGGCAGGACCCGTTTCACTCCAATGATCAGAGATCACAATAAAGAAGCAAGGCTGAGACAAGCCCTCCAGTGGATCGAGTCTGGGGAAACGTGGCATGATGTGCTTTTTACGGATGAATCCACAATAGCTCTGGAACACTTGCAAGGCTCAGTTTCAACAGAAAGAACCATTCTGTTGCAAAGCCTCAACCGAAACATCCGATAAAGTTGCATGTCTGGGGAATGATTTCGCACCACGGTCCAGGCCCTTTGGTTATCTTTGAAGGAATCATGGACAGAATTTACTTCGAAAACAGTATCATCAAGGAAGCTGTAAGTCCATACATCAGGGGACATTTTGGGTCGAATCACCGCTTCTTCCAAGACAATGACCCGAAACACAGCGCGGCAGCAGCTGCAATTGCGGCTGAGGGAATAAACTGGGTTAAAACTCCACCCGAATCTCCGGATTTGAATCCCATCGAGTTGGTCTGGCACTTGATGAAAGACTTCATTCGGAAGGAGGCTAAACCAGGCTCGAAGCAGGAGCTGATGCAAGCGATAGAGGATTTTTGGAGGACAAGACTGACCCAGGAGACCTGTAGTCGACTAATTGCAGGCCTCAATAAAGTTCTGCCATTGGTTGTGAAAAACAACGGTGGACATAGTGGAAAGTGAAATTGAGATTGTCAAATTTAATAAAAATACAAAATAATGTATCTGTGTACGTGTTTTACTATGTGATCTGCATGCACTTATCAAACATTACACCGTTACAGTTACTGATTTCAAATAAACAAAGTCTTGGCTTTCAGAATATTAAACTTGTTTCGGCAAATTTAGATGATAAATACAACTATGAAGCTTGTAACGGCATAATTACTTAAGCGGAGAACGGAGTAAGTTAACGTTACAGCAGGCATAACAACAGCCGGTGTTTATTTTATTATAATGTATAGTCGTTATTCATTTGTTTTAAAGCTCAATAAGGAAGATTTTAACTTTCACACACGTTGACCGGCGAATGAGAATAAGGCACAATGTCCATAATGCATCTTGTGACATGCGCACTGAAGAGACTTGCAATTATTTGAAATTATTTGCCCTAAACTTCTGCTCTCAGACATAGTTAATTATTAAGTTATTACCTTATCCGATAATAATCCAATGCAGAGGCAATAATGTTATATAAAACATTATTTATATATATAGTCTTAAAGTTACAACCGGCCCTTTGAGTGCAACCTTAATGCTGATGTGGCCCGCGATGAAATTGAGTTTGACACCCCCTGCTCTAGGTAAGGGAAATGTGAACATGGAGGTGTAAATATGCGGTTGCAGGTCAACACAAGACAACACATTAACTATTTAAATGGTCATAAGACATACACTGAGCACTTCCTTGGCATCAAGGTAATCACTAGAGAGATTCTCACTTGAGGAATCTTAACCTGAGCCACAATAAATTGTCTATAAATAGATTCCCAACATCTCAGTTGTATTAAAAATGAATAAGGCCATCTTCACGAAAAGTTCAAAAGCAGCCCCTTGCCATTCTGTCTAATGTTGTGCGACGGGGGAGGGGGGAGAGAGTTAGACGCTCGTGAATCTTACTGAGAACGTTATGTTTCCTCTGACTGCTTATGCCAAAAGCAACGACAAATTATCTGTTTTAAATACCTTTTTAGACCGTAAACTTTAGAATGAAATGTAATACCGGTTAGTTTTTTGTGTTCATACTGACAGAAGAAGAAATAAATTAAGTATGAATGAGAATAAGGCACAATGTCCATAATGCATCTTGTGACATGCGCACTGAAGAGACTTGCAATTATTTGAAATTATTTGCCCTAAACTTCTGCTCTCAGACATAGTTAATTATTAAGTTATTACCTTATCCGATAATAATCCAATGCAGAGGCAATAATGTTATATAAAACATTATTTATATATATAGTCTTAAAGTTACAACCGGCCCAACATCTCAGTTGTATTAAAAATGAATAAGGCCATCTTCACGAAAAGTTCAAAAGGGGGAGGGGGGAGAGAGTTAGACGCTCGTGAATCTTACTGAGAACGTTATGTTTCCTCTGACTGCTTATGCACAGTGATCTGCTATTTTAAAGTAAATTCAACACATATCGACCCTAAATATAGCATATATTAAGAACGAGAAAGTGTTAACATCGTTTTTTGTAAACATATGACCAATGTGCGAGGGTGATGACATCAGAGCATCGTCCTATGGGCTTAGCCCCGGACAGGTACAACAGGTATTCACTCAGAGGGGGGTAGTTACCATTTACATGTCAAAAAGCAACAAACAGTGAGTGGGCGGGTGGGGGATGGTGAACGTTTACATTTATTTACGTTTACATTTATCTACAGAATACTATCTACTATCTACATTTATCTACAGAATACTATTTAGTTTATTAACCCTTGTGCCCTCCTCGGGCATTTTTGTACATTTTTCCTGACTTTTTTTTTTGATTTGGTGATCATCCACCATCACAGGGGGCTTTCTTCTCACAATCTGTGAGGACACCCTGGTTTTCCCCAGCTCCTGGGAGAACGACCTCCGTTCTTCTCTGTCCCCTCACTGTGGACGGGACCCTCAGTGTCCTCTCCACTTTCAGATGAAGGGTCAGAGGAACTCAAAGAAATGCTGGACTCCAGAAAGCATTCAGTGTCAGACCCCAGCTCGAACCTTGTGTCTTCTTCAGATGAGTCCTGCAGCTCGCTGGCAGAAGAAGGCTACAAGATTATTTCTGAAGTCTCCTCTGCACTGACATGCTTCTTCATTTGAGTTCCTTCTCTTTGCTCCAGGTCTTTCTCCTTCTCTGCTCACTAATGAAATAAGCCCTTGGTCAAACTGCATGTTTATCTTTCGTAGCCAGGTGCATAAACACACTAACAGTTGTTTTTTGTTTTTGAGTAATCAAGCAGCTCTTCAAAGACACATCAAACACATCCCTCAAAAGATGGCCTTTTGTTCCCATGAAATGATCTGTGCATGCTTACAGATTCTCACACACACACACACGGAGAGGGAGGAGAGGTGTGTGCTGGTTGTGCACAGGCCTAAAAAATGGTTATTCTATCACCTGAGAGCACCAGGTCACATGCTGCAGGACCTGCTGGTCTGCTGCTGGAAATGACACACACACACACACGCACACACACACACACACACACGCACACGCACACGCACAAACACACGCACACGCATACGCACACACATACATACATACATACATACATACATACATACATACATACACCACTCTCGGGTACACCACTCTCGGGGCCCCCTGGTAGTCACACGGCTCCATAATATAACTGGCAAAAATGTAAGAATTTCATGCATCGGCCTACAGTGGGAAAATGGTTTAATCTGTTGGAATAGAGTAGAAATATCAAATATCACTACTTTTCTTCTAAATGAAATGCTGACATTACAAAATGCATGGTTTTATACTGCAATGGCAGTGAGATCAACAAATGTGGTCTGAATGGAAGTCAATGAGGCATTTTTGAGAGAAATTAAATAATTCAAATAATTAAACAGGCATTTAAAGGGTTAAAATCCAGATAATTATTGAATGTTTGGTAGTTTTTAGAAAGAAATATTGATATATGATGATTTAATAGAAGTTATTATGGGCGTGTACATTTTTGCCACGAAGGGGTCCAGAGGTAGTATCTGACACTACGTAAAAAATAATAATGCAGTCAAATTAATTTTGTTGCTAATCTTTGACACATCCAAGACTCTAATAACCACCAAAGTTCCATCCCTCTACTAATTATTATATTGAAAAATAATTATGTTTTGTGTTTTTTCGTAAGAAAAAATGAAATAATTAAAATAATGAAACAGGCGTTTAAAGGGTTAAAATCCTGACAATGATTGAATGTTTGGTAGTTTTGAGTACGTTAGAAGTTGTATATGTGATTCATGAAACAAAAAGTAGAAAGAAATATTGATGTATGATGATTTAATAGCAGTTATTATGGGCGTGTACATTTTTGCCACGAAGGGGTCCAGAGGTAGTATCTGACACTACGTAAAAAATAATAATGCAGTCGAATCAATTTTATTGCTAATCTTTGACACATCCAAGACTCTAATAACCACCAAAGTTTCATCCCTCTACTAATTATTATATTGAAAAAAATTCATTTTTTGTGTTTTTTGTCATAAATAATGAAATAATTCAGTTAATTAAACAGGCATTTAAAGGGTTAAAATCCTGAAAATGATTGAATGTTTGGTAGTTTTGAGTACGTTATAAGTTGTTTAAGTGATTCATGAAAAAAAAAGTAGAAAGAAATGTTGATGTATGATGATTTAATAGCAGTTATTATGGGCGTGTACATTTTTGCCACGAAGGGGTCGAAAGGTTGAAAATTCGAGGAGGGCACAAGGGTTAAGAAATACATATTTGTAGCTTTTTTTTTATCTGCAGTAGGAAATGCAGAGAGTAGCGACAGGGCTGGTCCAACCTGATCTGTAAAGTGATCTAACTAAGTGCTATTGAATGGGGGGCTTATATGCATTTGAAAAGCAATATAAATCACACAGTTCGTATACAATAGGCTTTAAAAGCACCATCGATAACCATTGCCCTTCTCCTATTCAAACCAAAAGAGAAAATGCAGATATTACACTCTGAAAAGAAAGGGTAGACATATCTGTACTCTTAGTGCCAAGTAGCTAAGCTATTCATTCGCAGAAATGTAAAGTGGTCTATCTAAGTTCTATTCATATTCTTGACGGGAAGAGTTAGTATACAATAGAGTTAGAGTTAGTATACTTTAAAAGCCTTCTCCAAATCAAACCAAGATATCTTGGGTATTCACTCAGAGGGGGGTCGGTGAACCGGGCAGAGTTTTTTGCCGGTCAACGTGTGTGAAAGTTTAAAGTTCAATCTTCCTTATTGAGCTTTATAACAAATGAATAACGACTATATATTATAATAAAACTATATATTGAGCTTTAAAACAAATGATATATATTATAATAAAATAAACACGGGCTGTTGTTATGCCTGCTGTAACGTTTACTTTCTCCGTTCTCCGCTTAAGTAATTATTACTTCCTGGTTAGCTTTCCGCTCGAAATTTAAATCTGAAAATGGCAAAATAACGGAGAAAAAAACGTTCACAGAGAAGACGACAACAATTGTCACTTGCACTTGTCATTTAGCATCTGAACACACTTGTAAACAACGTGATGCCCGGGAAGCGAAGACCCGGCGGAAACAGCTGGTCTGGTTCACTAAAATGTCCGTGTACAGTATATCTGGTACTAATGTATAGCGGATCTTTGTTAAGATCCATATGTCAGTAGAGATGGGATGGCAGAAGGTGCTATATATATATATATATATATATATATATATATATATATAATTCCAAAGCTGGTAAAGACCTTTCAAATTTAGCAATAATAGTCATATAAGAAAAGTACTGATTTGTTCTTGAATCAACTTTTTTATGGAAAATGTTTTATGTAATTTTATTTCATTTTAAATCAAATGAAAGACATTCACAGTTAATGTAATTAGATATACATTATTAATGCCATACATTTTTAAATGTAATTAGATATACATTATTAATGCCATACATTTTTGCATAAATATTTATTCAGTATGATAGCTGTCTAACAGAAGTTAAATCCATTTCTCACTTATTCTGACAATGTACTTAACCCCAAATAAAAGAACCCAATAAAAATAGTTGTTAAATAATAGTGAAGTCACGTTGTAATAACAATAACTCATCTCTCTCGGGTTTTTTTTGTTTTCTTTGTGTGCTTTGCCAAAAGCCACTGTGTCAAGTGTCCTAGTTGGGTTACCGTAACGAACAGCAGCAGGCTCTCGATTTTTAATCCTAATTTAATCATTTATGTTCGCCGAATTGACATGAAATCACTGACAAATATGAATATACTGTATTCAACTTCATTAAAATGTTATTAACGTGCCTAAATTCGTGTCTCGCCTTAATTAGATGTTTGATAAGTGCAGATCACATAGTAAAACACGTACACAGATACATTATTTTGTATTTTTATTAAATTCGACAATGTCAATTTCACTTTCCACTATGTCCACCGTTGTTTTTCACAACCAATGGCAGAACTTTATTGAGGCCTGTAATTAGTCAACTACAGGTCTCTTGAGTCAGTCTTTTTCTTCCAAAAAGCTTGTGACAAGATGTTATTGCTCTTGGGGCATTAAAAACAAGATTTTAACTTTAGTTTTTTATATAATATCTGCATTTTCTATTGTGAAAAACTAAGTCTTAGTTATTTAATATATAGCGCCATCTCCTGGTTAAACCCTGAAATTGGAGAATAGTGGGAGGGCCTAACATTTCTGAATACTGGTCTTTGGCAGGCAACTGGCTGGCAACTGACTGGCAGTCGGCAGGAAGCTGTATGCTGGGGTCCAAAATAAGAGGCTCCATCTGTATCTGCCGTAGATATTTATTTATAGAGCCCTGATCAGAAGACCTTTTGACAAACTGTAAGAAATGCCGCCAAAACTGAATACATGACGTGGATCATAAATATATATAATATATGGACCCGGGGGCTGGGCCCATCCAATTCCAGTCTTGGAAAGTCTGCCGTGGTTCCATTCCATTTCATAGAGCTGTTTGACGCTCAGCATAACCTTGTCGCACTGCCACTCCAACATCCAATCACAGGGCTTGATGACTAATCACGGGGTTTGTAAAGCAAGACGGATGTTGTAGTCCCAAACGATAGCTGGGGATTCTGGGTAGTGTAGTGTCTTCGGAAACTGTAGTGTCTAAACTCCGAAAAAACTATTTGTTTCTCTGAATCGAAGGTTAAAAACACAAAAGCATTGTACACAATTTAAACCAAATAATATTGTGTAATTAACAAGGATAAACTGATGTTTTTTAGTAATGCAGATATCACTGTGTAATCATTTGACAGTGAGGGGAATATATCCGGTTTTATTATGAAAACTTAGAGACCGGAAAAACTGTTTTCACCCACGCTTGTTCAGTATTCCCCTGTACAGTGCAGACGCTTTTCTGCTTGCTCTTGCCTCTGCTTACTTTTTATGCTGATTTTCCTATTCTTATTCTCTGAAAACTTCGAGCAGCGGCTCCTGGACATTAACTTATCACTGGGACAGTTATTCATCGTAAATAGACGGAGGGTTTCAGCCATATTTCAACATTTTTACGACGACCTCAGTCTTACAGTAGCGTGGCCTAGCAACAGCTAAAGCCTGGTAGGCTACTGCATGCCATTTAGCTTAAGCTAGTTGGTAGCAAAATGCCTCCGTTCTCTACAGATGACTTCCACAAACTTCAACAGAAGATGGCTGTGTTGGAAATGAAAATGCAACGGTTGGAAGTTAACGTGGAAGTGAATGGACTATGTTGTGGGAATAACACCACTTTACCAGTGTTGCAAGATAATGGAAAAGGGTATGCTAACTCATAGCTAGTTAGCAGCTACAAGGTTTCCAAGGAACAGGAGGGCTGTGTACTGGGTAATAAATCTACAAGTGGTAGTCCTCCCTGGAACTCTCTGGGTGCAAAGCCTAAGAGTAAATCATTTCCATGGGATTTGGGAGGACGAATAACAGGCAGAGCCCAGCGCTCTGAAATCTGTGATGCGACCGGCTGGCCTGCATTGTTATCACCCAGGAAGAGTGCCTCTTCAACCCCTATTCATACTAGGAAACAGCCGTGGACAGCTGCTAAAGGGAGAACTACAAACAATCCTCCTAAACCACCAAGTGTGCCAATCCAGAACAGATACGCTCCGCTGACCGAGAACCGGAGATCTCTTTCTGATGACCTGGATAACCCGTCCTCTTCACACAGCAGGGTAAGGACCAATAGCTACTCCAAAAGTAAAAGGCTAGAGGGAAAGCTAACGGCTGGGCCTGAAACTCTGATTGTGGGTGATTCTGCTGTAAGAGATGTAAAAGGTCTGTGTAGTAAGAACAACACCAAAGTACTCTGTTTTCCCAAGGATATGGTCTCCGACTTGGCTGAGAAGATCCTGCATATTGGGGCTGAACATCCGACTGTGAAGAATGTGGTACTACATATTGGAACAAATGATGTTGTGAAACAACAGTCAGAAGCGCTGAAAGAAGACTTTAAATGTCTGTTGGAAACTGTCAGCTCTCTAAATGCGGAGGTATTCATCAGTGGCCCTCTACCGCCAGTCAGAAGAGGAGTGGAGAGATTCAGCAGACTGTTTGCATTGAACATGTGGCTTTCAGCTGCCTGCACTGACAATTCTGTCCATTTTATTGACAATTTTAACTTTTTCTGGGATCGCAGACATCTTTTTAAGGCAGATGGAGTTTGCCTGAACAAGTCAGGAGTGAAATTGTTTATCTCCAACATATTCAACTGCCTGCGTCAGCAATCTGTTCCCTCTGCCAAGGACAAGCGGCAAGAGGAATCAAAACAGGAGAAAGACACAACACATTGCGCAGAAAACCCTGAAGAGGTATCACTGCACCCGCCTGAGGAATGTTCTGATTATGGGAGACCTATGACACAAATGGAGGAGTCTCCACTGCCCGTCACCCCCCCTGTCAACGCCTTGGAGGATACTCTTCATTCATCTCCCAGCTCTCTCTACTCTCCGCTCACCCTTTCACCCTCGCCCTCCCCCCTGGAGTTCGATGACCGCATGAAGGCGAGATGCAGGGTTGGCAGCATGTCCTTTACCCCCGCCCCTCAACGACGCCCACCAAAATCACCGAAGCAGAGACGCGCACCATCTCCCCCGTCTTCATCACTGTGCCTATGTCAACCACCTCCCATCCCTTCAAGAAAGCATCTGCAGTCTCCGAAGCCTGATAAGGATGTGTGTGTACAAAACGCAACAAACTTTTACTGATATGTGCTGGGTCCAGGCTCAAGGGCATATGGCACTCTCAACTCTTTCCAGCACATGCCGGGGCCCTGCCTGCCAGTAGCTTTGCCGATATCTGTGTTGATAGGTAATAGATTAAGAGCGGTAAATCAGCTTAGAAACAGGAAGTGCTCAAACGTTTGTGTGAGGTTATCAAATTTAGCAGTGATTCCATGTCAGCCACAGCTTGTCACAAAATGTTTTACTGATAGTGTATTTAACAAACTTAAACTAGCTTTATTAAATGTCAGGTCTTTGGCAGGAAAAACATTTTTAATCAATGATTTTATCACTGAGCACAATCTCGATTTTATGTTTTTAACGGAAACTTGGATTGAACAAAATAACAGTGCAGCTGTTCTTATCGAATCAACCCCTCCCAACTTTAGTTTTATGAGTCAGGAAAGAATGCATAAGAAAGGGGGTGGAGTTGCTATTTTGTTCAATGATTCCATTCAATGCAGGAAGACATCTTATGGGGACTTTGCTTCTTTTGAATATGTGGCCCTTCAGCTGAAATGCTCCTCTCGAGCTCTGTTCCTAAATATCTATAGACCACCCAAATACTGTGCAAGCTTTTTTGATGATTTTACTGAACTGCTGTCTATAGTGTGTATTGACTTTGACCGTTTAGTCATTGTTGGTGATTTTAACATCCATGTTGACAACCCCCAGGACAGAGGGGCTAAAGAACTGTTTTGTGTTCTTGATAACTATGGACTGACTCAGCATGTGGCGGAGCCCACGCACAACAAGGGGCACACTCTGGACTTAATTATCTCAAAGGGTCTGAATATCTCAAAGGTTGTGGTGACTGATGTTGCACTCTCTGATCATTCCTGTGTTTTCTTTGAGAGCTCTATTTCTGTTCACAAAAATGTTCAGAAAGAGGTAACCACAAAGCGATATTTAACTGAAAATACTAGGGAAATGTTTACTCATAATTTCTCATCCACACTTGCCCCTGCTAACATCTCAGTAAATGAGCTAGTAGATCATTTTAATTCAAAAATTAAAAATGTTATAGATACCATTGCTCCAACTAAGGTAAAGGAAGTGATTAGCAAGAAAATATCTCCATGGAGAAAGGCCATGACCGTGAGAACAGAAAAAAGAGAGTGTCGAAAAGCTGAACGTAGGTGGCGAAAAACAAATCTCCAGGTTCACTTTGAAATCTATAAAGAGAGACTTGGCCTTTATAATTTGGAATTGAAAAACGCACGACAGTCTTTCTTCTCTGACATCATTACCAAAAACAAAAACAACGCACGTGCCTTGTTTGCTACCGTCGACAGACTAACTAACCCCCCAGTGTCAGTAGCCTCTGAATTTCTATCCACCAGGGCGTGCAATGATTTTGCCTCCTTCTTCACTGACAAAATTCAGAAAATTAGACAAGCAGTCAGTGCCTCTACATCAGGTACAGCAAATGTTTTGTCCCTATGTCCACCTAATATCAATTCAAACACCATGACACAATTCCATCAGATTAATGGTAAAAACTTAGAGGACATTATTCAACTTCTGAAATCCTCCTCCTGCTGCCTTGATATTATTCCAACAGGATTTTTCAAAGATGTTTTTCCTTGCATGGCCTCAGATCTACTTCATATAGTAAACACATCTCTTCACTCAGGTATTTTTCCAGAGGCCCTGAAAACTGCAGTCATTAAACCGCTCTTAAAAAAGAATAATCTAGATGCCTCAGTAATGAACAATTACAGGCCAATATCAAACCTGCCATTTCTAGGTAAAATCATTGAAAAAGTAGTATTTCAACAGTTGAGTAACTTCTTGCATTTAAATAACTGTTTGGATGTGTTCCAGTCAGGATTTCGTCCAAACCACAGCACTGAGACTGCTCTTGTAAAGGTCTTCAATGACATCCACTTAAACACAGACAGTGGCAGAACTTCAGTGTTAGTATTATTAGATCTCAGTGCTGCATTTGACACTGTTGACCACAACATATTACTAGACCGACTAGAAAACTGGGTGGGACTTTCGGCAACAGTTCTAAATTGGTTTGAGTCCTACTTAAAGGACAGAAAAAACTTTATTTCTATAGGTAAATACACATCTGAGTTGACAAATATGACATGTGGGGTACCTCAAGGCTCCATCTTGGGGCCTCTTCTCTTTAACATCTACATGCTACCACTGGCTCAGATAATGAAAAACAACAAAATAAGTTACCATAGCTATGCGGATGACACACAAATTTACGTAACAATTTCACCAGGAGATTATGCTCCAATTCAAACACTGAGTAAGTGCATTGAACAAATCAATGACTGGATGTGTCAGAACTTTCTCCAATTAAACAAAGATAAAACTGAGGTAATGGTTTTTGGAGCCAAGGCAGAACGTATAAAAGTTAGCGCTGAGCTTCAGTCTGCAATGTTCAAAACAACAGATAAAGCCAGAAATCTAGGTGTAGTCATGGACTCTGACCTGAGTTTCAACAGTCACATTAAAACAGTTACTAAATCAGCCTACTATCACCTAAAGAACATATCTAGGATTAAAGGACTAATGTCACAGCAGGATTTGGAAAAACTTGTCCATGCTTTTATCTTCAGTAGACTCGACTACTGCAATGGTGTCTTTACAAGCCTCACTAAAAAATCTATTAGAAAGCTGCAGCTAATTCAGAACGCCGCTGCTCGAGTCCTCACTAACACTAAGAAAGTGGATCACATCACTCCTGTTCTGAAGTCTTTACACTGGCTTCCTGTGTGTCAAAGAATAGATTTCAAAATATTGTTGCTGGTTTATAAAGCTTTGAATGGTTTAGGCCCAAAATACATGTCTGACCTACTGCTAAATTATGAACCATCCAGAACCCTCAGGTCTTCAGGGACTGGTCAACTTTCTGTCCCCAGAGTCAGAACTAAACATGGTAAAGCAGCATTCAGTTATTATGCTCCGAATATCTGGAACAAACTCCCAGAAACCTGCAGGTCCGCTGCAACTCTTACTACTTTTAAATCCAGGCTGAAGACTTTTCTTTTTGCCGCTGCTTTTAATTGAACTATTCACATCTTAAACTGCACTGTAACTTTTAACTTTTATCCATGTATTTTTTCTTTTAATGTTTATTTTATTATCTTTCCTTTTTAATGACTGATTTTAAATGCCATTTTTAAAATGTCTTCCATTTTTGTAAAGCACTTTGAATTACCTTGTGTTGAAAGGTGCTATATAAATAAACTTGCCTTGCCTTGCCTTGCCTTGCTAACTTTACATGGAAGCTGTATACACGTTATCCTGGCGAGAACTCAAATCATCTTCGTAATATCTATCAAACTATAGATCCTACACATCGACTGGACGTGGATTCTAAGAGTACAATATACACTTCTCGCCAGAAATCGAATCAAAAAGCATTTTAATGGCCAAACTATTCCACAATTTAGGATTTTCCAGAGAGGGTTATTTGTGAATAAACGTCCCTCCGGAGCGTTTGCAATGAACGGGCCGGGAGCATGTTGTTTCTTACACGACCACTAGAGCACCTCTAGTGGTCGTGTAAGAAACAACATACACTTTAAAACGTGTCTCTGGGTCGTAATAAGGGCATGAACAATCGGCCTATATGGTCGTTTTTTGTATGAGGACAGGCTGGCACATAGCCTGGTCCATAAGAAATAACCACATTTATAAAATCTGTTGGCATGCATTCATTCAATACCTGGCACTATTTACTCCTAACCTGTTGTCTTTATGTGTGACAGTCGGCCAGGATGTTCCATGTTTACCAGGGCCACCCTTATTTAACAATCGAGAGGTTTGTATGTCTAGTTACCTGTTGCTCATCTGACTCGATGTCACAATACTATTTTCGTAATACCGCCACGCACTTTTTATCCAGTTGGATATGGTGATGATAAGTGAACGAGGTCACTGAAATGTGAGTATTTTAGAAAAAAACTTAACTAGGCTGTTGTTATGAAGGCCTATTGAAGTCAATAATACAGTGTTTCCACACAGATCTGAAATATACTTGTGGTGGTAGCGGGAAGGTGACGTGACGTGACGTGACTTGCAATTGTGACGTGCAACAACATTGACATTAACCTTTCTGTTGGCCGCTTGTTAGCAGACCCTTCATGCAATGGCAGAGCGAACAGGTACAGGCAGGGCCAGACCGAGACAATAAGTCAGGCCGGGAATTATACACCCAGCCAGGCCACTATCAGTTTTTTGTTGTGCCATTTTGCTGGATTTATTTGTCTATATTATAGTGGTAGTCCTCCCTCGAACTCTCTGGGTGCAAGGCCGAAGAGTAAATCATTTCCATGGGATTTGGGAGGACGAATAACAGGCAGAGCCCAGCGCTCTGAAATCTGTGATGCGACCGGCTGGCCTGCATTATTATCACCCAGGAAGAGCGCCTCTTCAACCCCTATTCATACTAGGAAACAGCCGTGGACAGCTGCTAAAGGGAGAACTACAAACAACCCTCCTAAACCACCAACTGTGCCAATCCAGAACAGATACACCCCGCTGACCCAGAACCGGAAATCTCTTTCTGATGACCTGGATAACGTGTCCTCTTCACACAGCAGGGTAAGGACCAATAGCTACTCCAAAAGTAAAAGGCTAGAGGGAAAGCTAACGACTGTGAAACAACAGTCAGAAGTGCTGAAAAAAGACTTTAAATGTCTGTTGGAAACTGTCAGCTCTCTAAATGCGGATGTGTTCATCAGTGGCCCTCTACCGCCAGTCAGAAGAGGAGTGGAGAGATTCAGCAGATTGTTTGCACTGAACACGTGGCTTTCAACTGCCTGTACTGAACATTCTGTCAATTTTATTGACAATTTAACTTTTTCTGGGACCGCAGTCATCTTTTTAAGGCAGATGGAGTTTGCCTGAACAAGTCAGGAGTGAAATTGTTTATCTCTAACATATTTAACTGCCTGCGTCATCAATCTGTTCCCTTTGCCAAGGACAAGCAACAAGAGGATTCAAAACAAGAGAAAGACACAACACATCGCTCAGAAAACCTTGAAGATGTATCACTGCACCCGACTGAGGAATGTCTTGATTATGGGAAACCTATGAGACAAATGGAGGAGTCTCCACCGCCCTTCACCCCCCCTATCACCTTTGAGGATACTCTTCCTTCACCCCACAGCTCTCTCTACTCACCCTCGCCCACCCTCCTGGAGATCGCTGAACACATGAAGGAGATACAGGATGGCACCAATTCCTTCCTGGAGTTCAATGACCGCATTAAGGCAATACGCAGGGTTGGCCGCATGTCCTTTACCCCCACTCCTCAACGACGCCCACAGAGACGCGCACCACCTCCCCCGTCTTCATCACCGTGCCTACGTCAACCACCCCCTTCAAGACCCCATCTGTGGTCACCGAAGCCTGATAAGAATGTGTGTGTACAAAACACAGCAAACTCTTACTGATATGTGCTGGGTCCAGGCTCAAGGGCGTATGGCACTCAACTATTTCCAGGACATGCCGGGGCCCTGCCTGCCAGTAGCTTTGCCGATATCTGTGTTGATAGGTAATAGATTGAGATCGGTGAATCAGCTTACAAACAGGAAGCGCTCAAACGTTTGTGTGAGTTTATCAAATTTAGCAGTGATTCCATGTCAGCCACAGCTTGTCACAAACAATCTGACTGATAGTGTATTTAACGAACTTAAAGCTCCCATGTCATGCTTTTCCGGTTATTACCCGTCCCCTTGTGTGTTATGAAGGTTTTTATGCATGTAAACGGTGTGCAGAGTCAAAACCCTCAAAGTACACCCTGTAGCGAGTAAAACTCTAACACAGAAAATACCTCCCCAAAACGCCTCGTTGGAGATACGTCACTGCCCATTTGATTCTTCCGGGTACCGCATGATGTCATGCGGTACCCGGAACGAAATGGACCAATCCCGAAGAGCTATGGCCACACCAGCAGCGGCGTGTTCCTCCTCCAGAGGTTCGAAGAACCGGCATTTCACAGACGAAAGCTTCCAAAACATTGCCCAGTTTGAGGCCGGATATGCACAGCTTGTTTGGACCGTTTGGAGCAGGGGAAGATCTGGGTATACAACCTGTAAGTTTGCATTGTTATTTGTGTATTTATCAAACAAGACTGTTTAAATGTGTAAACTGTGTTGGACTGCTAAGCCATTGACACAGTGCTAACTGTGCTAACTAAGTTGCTAGCGTTTCCATATATCAACTACAATGTCAGCAGATGGCCTTACATGTTTGTCATGGCAGGAGAATGTCTGCATTCACACACGAAATACTCATACAGTATACTGTACTGTGATTTACCGTACATTGTGACCGTACATATACTGCATGTAGCTAACGAGGCTAGCTGTATGCTAGCGCAAAACAATGTATTCATGCAAGTTACATTGTATGGTAGCAGAATACCCGTATACGATTGCAATTATAAACACGTTATTGCTAGCCTAATATGAACCACTAGCTTTTGTTCATAGTAGTTTTATTACACTGCATTATAGTTGCCTTTCCTCCAAGCTAACGTTCATATCGTGTTAGCTACCAAGGTAAACAAAGCTAGGTTAGCATATTAGCAGGCAAGCTGTTCATTACACAACTACTACTAACGAATCTAAAACAACTAAGTTTCTCTAATATTTTGTGATTTGCATTTGATTTCGTCCAGCCAGATCCTGGCGGACAATCCATGACGTGCTAAAAGGCACTTCTACTACTACTGAGGCCTCGTGCTAAAAGGCACCGCACCGACTGTGCGCAGGCAAGATGCAAGGAGGAGGAATGGATGATATACCGTGTATATATGTATATTTATGTTCATTTTGTACATTTCTAAAAATAAAGTTTAATGGAAATACTTAGTAGGCCTATCCTTTCTTCCCTGAATTCATATATAGCAAACCATGATTTGATTTCTCATCAAACAGTAGTAGTTTATAACGGGTAAAAATAACTTACTCTTTGTTATGAGCGGCTCGTAGGCCACAAAGACAAGGAGACATACACGAGTTTACAAAACCACGGCACATTTATTGTGATAAATGCAGAGATAGGTGGTTGAGAGGATCGCAGAGTTAGTCTTCCTGCAGCCGCTTTGGAGAGAGACTGGGGCCGTAGTGTCCGGAGGTGTCCATGATCGTGCTGATTAGCCTCTTCAGCTCCACCCCATCGTAAGACAAAGGCCCTGGGGCCGTCACACTCTTCTATAACAACAGTTAAAAATATATATGTATATAAAATATACGGCTGTGCCGACGCCATGATAAGACTGATGTTACGCTGAGAGCAGCCGGGAAAAGCACTGTTAGACATGGGCGCAGCCTCTCTGGTGGTTGACTAATCAGAACGAGTGGCCGAGCTGACCAATCGGAGCACACTAGGCTCACAGGGAGGGGGGGGCAAGAGCTCCAACGAGTCGTTTAGTGGAGAAAGTGAATACTGCTGAATACACATGCTTGACAGAGATGCTGTATGCGAAACCAATGTGAGTTTGGAAAATTGCACAGTATAAATCTATTTTAGTATACCTCAACAATGTAATTATGATCAGTGGAAATGGCCATGACATGGGCCCTTTAAACTAGCTTTATTAAATGTCAGGTCATTGGCAGGAAAAACCTTTTTAATCAATGATTTTATCACTGACCACAATCTCGATTTTATGTTTTTAACGGAAACATGGATTGAACAAAATAACAGTGCAGCTGTTCTTATCGAATCAGCCCCTCCCAACTTTAGTTTTATGAGTCAGGAAAGAATGCATAAGAAAGGGGGTGGAGTTGCTATTTTGTTCAATGATTCCCTTCAATGCAGGAAGACATCCTATGGGAACTTTGCTTCTTTTGAATATGTGGCCCTTCAGCTGAAATGCTCCTCTCGAGCTCTGTTCCTAAATATCTATAGACAGGGGTGCACACAAAACTTTCTCAGTGAGGTACTCAGTTGAGTACCTGGAGTCAGTGTTTGGCGATTGTCAACGGGGGGGGGTGGTAGTGGAGTACTGAGCTTCGTGACCACGGAGCGTGTGACCGTTGTGATCAGCTGTTTTAGCTACTGTACAGTCCGACGTTAATAGCAGCCCTGTCTGTGCACACGGATACCGACTCTGTCGTCCGGTGATCTAACCGCCTTCTGGAAAAGCTTCACAAGTATGTCGATACGCAAATGCGCTTTGTGACACAAGTGACGGTACGCATTTCAGATTGTTGCCGCGCATGCGTACCAGTTATGTGCACCCCTGTCTATAGACCACCCAAATACTGTGCAAGCTTTTTTGATGACTTTACTATAGGGTTGCATTCACAATACATGGCCAAGCCATCGGGAAACCTTCCGGTACTCCTGATGGCCAGTCCGGGCCTGGGTACAGGAGGCTTAGAGCGAGGGATCATTGTCCACTAGTTAATTGATTGCAGATGGCGTCTATGTCACATGCAACCACTTACGGTTGGTACTAAACATATATTCCTAAAGTAGGTAATTGTATAGAAGACAAAAAATACTTTGTTAAAAGGTGCTTTAGGTATTTGTGCTTAACCAGATCTAGTGTGATAAATGAAATAAGCTTTTATTTTTTTTAATTAAAAAAATTATAGTTGTTAGAATAAATAACAACACAAAACACCAGCATCAGTCAAATTGTTACTTAAAACATTGGTATCGACTGAGAAATGTCACAATGGTGCATCTCTAATATAGTTTTTAAATATGCAAGCAGTTACCATATGCACATGCCAAATAAATACAGAAGTTGAGGTTTATTTCCCATTAACAGGCAAACAGTTCAAGTTTTTGCTGCAACAACTATACTAATGCATCATAGCCCAAAAAGAAGAAGTGTTTATGTTTGGAACTCCTCCAAAGAAAGATGATATTAATGATTTGCTTCTTTCCTTTCCTTTCAAAGCTCACTGCATCCGTGAGCATCATATTGCTCTTTTGTTTTTCTTCCTTGCTTAAACAAATATGTGCTTAATTAAATTATTTGTTCAATACAACACTTGGTTGACAAAACTAATACTCATGAGAAAACATACCACACCCCTGCAGGCTCAAAAAGGAAAAGAACAAATCTGAAATGGTAAACTAGATTGTATTCTTCTCAACCTGACATCTACTACATTTTTATTCTTTTAAGTTTTATAAAATAAAAGTAGCCATGACCTGAGCCTTGAGGCGGTGCAGGAAATCGGTGTGTATGGATTTAAAATTCATTTGCCAGTGAATCAATTATTTCCCAGACAAAGTGACAAAGTATGTCTGTCTCTCAAGATGAACCAGATGCTACAGTGTTAAAACTCTGGCAGTTTGGGCAAAGGTTTGGGCATTATGCTTTTATAATTTGCAAAAAAAATACATCGTATAAAAAAGGGGAAAGTTTGTGTTTTTGATGCTAATAGGAGTTTTCTTGTTTGTTTGTTTTTTTCCTTGATGTATTTAGAAATGTTATTATTTTACAGAAGGTAGAGGACTTACAATGTCTTCTTACAGGGGGGGGGGGGGGGGGAGTCTAAAAAGCAACAAAACACAGACCCAACCTTAAACGATGGTGTAACATGGTAGCTTTGCAAATCAAAATGTGTTTGCTAGTTATTTAATATTCACAATGTAACATCATTGCAATAACATTGCGTGCTACCTAGGCATAGAGGACCACCTTTCTGCAGGTAGAGCTGTGCTGACAATCATCCCATGCACACTGCAGTGTACTGAATTTCTACAAGGTAAAGACCAAAAACCATGTCATTAAGCCTTTTTGGGAGGGAAATATGTTTGCTAATACATTTTTATCAAAGATCGAACCATTACTCCTTTCCGTTAAATGGATAAATATTATAGATTTATATGATGAACCAACATTGAAACTAAGCCACAAAACCATATAAAGCCTGAAAAAACGTATCACAAATTGTGACTTTACATGCAGACTGATTAACTGTGGGGTGTAGATTAAACTATAGATTCACCAAGTTTAAATAAATGTTATTTTTATACTGTGTATAATAAAAAATGGGCACAGGTCAGTAGTTGGAGAAATACGGAGCAGAACTATAAAACTGATTCCCATTGGAAGAATATACTAATTTGTTTCAGAAGCAAAATGGAAAGATTAGTAAATATGACATGGATCCTTTTCCTCTGTATTTTCATCAAGCAAGCATGTCTACAAGCATGTCTACATGTCAACCATTAAATAAGAAAACTATAAACTTTTATTGGCTAAGTGTGCATACACTATTTATGTTTTTCTGACAAAGTAAAATGGAAGGCTTTCTCTGAAGAAGAACCAGACACTACATTATAAAAAGCAAAGGCAAAGGTAAGCTTTCTTTTGTAACATGCAATTCTAGCACGTGTGGATTGTGCTATTGAATCACTAAAGATTAAAAAAGGCAGTTCTGTGGTTGTGTTTTTTTCATTTACTCACATTAGATCTGGGTTTCATGGGAGAGGCGTGAGGTAGAGGACTCAACACACGTAAACCCTGAAAGGCCAGAAAACCTCCAGTTTAAAAGTGTTTTATCCCACATGGTGTGAATAGACTGTGTTTCCAGCAGAGGGAAGCACAGACAACAGTCTGCCTATTTGATCCTAGGCAGGGCGCCCCTCCCTATACGCAGGACACGCGGCCTCAATTTGGCCAGGGGCAGCACTGATCAGTTAAAAATGTTTTATATATATATATTATATAACCTTCAATCTGTATGACAGTATATAATACAATTAAATTAACATTTTGCAGCAATGCACAGGGGAGCTGGTTAAGTCAGGATCGATGCAGACGTCCTGTTGGAGCATTTAATAACCCACTCCCACTAGCTGGAATTCAACACCTTATGTGGCAGATTGTCCACACAAACAAAGTATAAATGGGAAGGCATAACAATCTGACTCCTACATGAGAGTTAAGGAGTCCAAATGTAATTGAGCCTTTGTGTCTGTCATCATGACTAAATGTCCTGGAACCAACTTCTCTGGCAGGAACGAGCACATTATTTTTGTTGTAACTTGTCCTGTGTTTATATTGCAAGATCAAAATGAAGGCAAACTTTAACAAGTATGGTCACAGTACGGTGTGGTAAGGGGTATTATTTAAACCCTGTCCCCATTTGATATCACAGAAAATGTAGCCCCACTTAACTCCCCTGGCCCAGTTTGGCGTTGCAGCTGGTGTGTCCCTTTGCAAAATACTCTCTAGTTTTATTAGATATAAGATATTATTGGCATGAATTTGAGAGAAAACAAATATGCTCTTCAAAGATAGAAACCAATTTCAACGGGGAGATGATGGTGATCATAAGTAAATAGGCCAGCAGATGTGCTCTACTTGTGAGAAAAAAGATTTGACACCCTATTTTTCTGCTTTGTGGCTACTGTTCATGTTTTGGGCTGTTGATTTACTTCTTCTACCTTTCCCTATTGTCATATAAACCAGTTGATTGATTAGATTTTATTTTCTAAATGAACACATATTTAGCTTTAAAAGAGATGAGACAGATTGTTGGACAGGATGTATCCATTTATTAAATCAGCTGAAATAAAATCAGAAATTTCAAAATGGCTTCCAGCAGTGATGTCATCGAGGCTTGACACCCTGGTGGAAGAGACATCACGAGTGGGGTGGTGACATCATAGTGTCAGCATGGGGGGGCCGGGGTTCTTCACAGGCGCACGCCACAAACAAAGGGTATCAAAGCAGTACAAGGCAAATCGTTGAAAAGATCTAGAGTTTAAGAGTTAGGAAACAAACAAGCAAAATATCAATCAATCACACAATTATTTGATGTGTACAATGTCAGAAATGGTCACAGTTTTCTAAAGCCTAACTTCACATTTTTAACAAGTACATTTGAATGGATCAGGTAGATCAAATAATTAAAAAGTTACATTAATAGTATATAAATCTAATACTTTAGAGGATTCTACTCTTAATGTTATGTATAAAGAAATGAAATTCATAATCCAGATTATATAAAGTTATCAGTTACCAAATATGACTTTTCTAACATGAATCTTAAGAGCTAAATTGACATTGCTGGTGGTAAACAGATTATTAGTGCATACCCCGATAGTTAATCATCAAGCAGTCTTCTTTACCGCCAGCATTGTCGGGTTGGTGGGGAGCCCAGAGTTTGGTGACAAACTTGGTACCATCACTCCACATCCACACGCCCTCCTAAAAAAAAGTTTAATGGTCAATTCAATCCAATAAAAAAAATCTATTTTACCCCATCCAACCATGCTGATAGTTCAGTGTCCACAGCTGTCAGCTTTACCTTGGTTGTATTATATTATACAATAAAGTTAAGTGCAAATTTAATTACGAATATATTCAAGATCGTGCTCAAAGGAGACAAACCCATTGCATCGTGTTTATTATTAAATTACTCACCTTTGCCAAGTCATTGCCTCCAATCCAAGCAGGGTTATTTGCGTTAGTCACTGTGTTTACGATCTGTCTGATAAATGTGTACACCGCTTTGTTGGGGATTGATGCCAGATTTCCACCAAGGGCAATGCAGTCCACCTAATATGTAACGTGTGGATTGAATAAAATAAAATAAAGCAAGTGAGAGAAAGCGAGAGTTAAATGAGGAAATAGAAGTGAGAACTCTATAAACATGTTGGTCAGTTATAACTCATATTGTTCCTCGATGTACCTCTGCATCAGCCCAGGTCTTAGCAGCATGCTTGTACATGTAACAGTGATCTTCAAACGGAGTCCATCCAGAAGGGCAGGTCTTACATGGGTCATAGCATGGGTTTTCTAAAGATGATAAGGATATTCATTAATCTGGCATGGAATAAGTGTGAGAGGAAAAGCGTTACAGTGATATTTTATAGTTTGGGAGCGATGTAAAACCTCAAAGAAGTGCCGTAATCATTCTTCCTCTCCATATTGGTGGAGTGACTAAAAAAATATTTTTAAAGTAATAATCCTTTAGGAGAAATCCCCTCTTTGTGTTACTATTCCTCACCATCAGCTCAACAATTTAACAATGTAACAAAAACCTTAATTTTGGAAAATAATTCATTGTTAGAGCAGCAGGTAGAACGTTCAAGTCACTTTATAATTACCAACCTTCTTTCTGTGCCTGTGAACACAAAGAAAACATCATTATCAATGGATTAATATGAACTTAATTGTATATGTTATTTGGTGTTATTGAATACCTTATTATAACCCTAAAGATCTTGGTATATAAATGTATTAGTGTGCGTAAAACTTACATTTGCTCCACTCCACAGTCCAGTGGTCAAACAGAGGACCACAATGAAATGAAGACATGAAGCCATCTGTGTAAAGAAGCAGTATATTAATAAGTTAATGCATCATTTACAAGTATATTTAATGTCTTAATGTGTACCTCAATTACAAAATAAAAAAAATAAAAAATTCTAATTCAGAAATAGAGTAGGAAAAGAAAAATAATATACACAAAAGTTTGTAGGTTTTACTGAAACAAGACATAGTAAAGCACCAGACATGAAAAGGTGATTTCACTTTTTCACAAGTGAAAACTAAACGTAATAATGAATTTATGATATCTCTTTCTGTAGGTATCGATCAAAACAGATGAAGCCATAATGATAGAAAAGTATGAGAGCCTTACCTTGTTATGATGATCAGTTGAGGTTGCACTTGCAGCAGGTAGCAGGTAACAGGGTGACTTTGAGAGGGAAATCCAGAGTTTATATACTGTACCTTCTCTTGATGTATTGACAGACACTTGGTTAGCGTGTCCTTTGTATAAATATTGTGTAATTTATTGGCTCGGACTTGAGGAAAACCAGAATGCTCTTCAAACAAGATATGGATCCACTGCCTGTTCAGCTATCAGCCACAGCATGTCCAACATACATCTATACCTTTTCTTTACATGTGTTTCACTGAGATAATATAATTTCGCAAACCTTCGCCTCTTGATACCATTGTTCTTACTGGATCCACACTGAAACAAATTATTTATAACCTTCAGGTACACAAATGCAAAATACAGAAGCAAGTTCTGCTATACAACTCTCACAGTATATGTTATATACACCCCTGCCTCCAAACGCATGTGTACTTTAGGTTAGCGGCCAGTGGTCATTGTTTACTGTTCTTGTGTTGAAAGGTGCTTTATACATTAACTTGCCTTACCTGGCTTTGATGCTCTGATATCGTCCAATATCCTGGACATATTGATGCTTAAGCATACAATGATATTTTAGTTAAGAGTGTTCTTAATACTTTTGTACTTCCTAAGTACAAAAGTATTAAGAAAAAACACATTTATAAAATCTGTTGGCATGCATTCATTCAATACCTGGCACTATTTACTCCTAACCTGTTGTCTTTATGTGTGACAGTCGACCAGGATGTTCCATGTTTACCAGAGCCACCCTTATTTAACAATTGAGAGGTTTGTATGTCTAGTTAATTGTTGCTCATCTGACTCGATGTCACAATACTGTTTTCATAATAACGACACGCACTTTTTATCCAGTTCGTTGGATATGGTGATGGTAAGTGAACGAGGTCACTTAAATGTGAGTATTTGTGAAAAAACCTTAACTAGGCTGTTGTTATGAAGGCCTATTGAAGACAAGAATATAATTATAAAAATGACGAGTGATAATGGATTATGACAGACAAGAGTCAAATGCAACCACTTACGGTTGGTACTAAAAATATTTTCCTAAAGTAGGTAATTGTATAGAAGACTACAAATACTTTGTTAAAAGATGCTCTATAGGTATTTGTGCTTAACCAGATTTAGTGTGATAAATGAAAAACTGCTTCTATTTTTTTTAATTTAAATACATTATTTGGGGGGGTTGTCTGGTGACTTGCTCAAGGGCACCACGGCAGGGCCCAGGATGTGAACTGAGACCTCTCCAAGTACCAGTCCACAACTCCTCCAAAGAAAGATGATAGTCATGAGTTTGCTTCTTTACTTTCCTTTCAACAGTCACATTAAAACACCTTAAGAATATATCAAGGATTAAAAGACTAATGTCACAGCAGGATTTGGAAAAACTTGTCCATGCTTTTATCTTCAGTAGACTCGACTACTGTAATGGTGTCTTTACAGGTCTCACTAAAAAATCAATCTATACCTCACTAACACTAAGAAAGTGGATCACATCACTCCTGTTCTGAAGTCTTTACACTGGCTTCCTGTGTGTCAAATAATTGATTTCAAAATACTGCTGCTGGTTTATAAAGCTTTGAATGGTTTAGGCCCAAAATACATGTCTGACCTCCTGCTAAATTATGAACCATCCAGAACTCTCAGGTCTTCAGGGACTGATCAGCTTTCTGTCCCCAGAGTCAGAACTAAACATGGAGAAGCAGCGTTCAGTTATTATGCTCCAAATATCTGGAACAAACTCCCAGAAACCTGCAGGTCCGCTGCAACTCTTACTACTTTTAAATCCAGGCTGAAGACTTTTCTTTTTGCCGCTGCTTTTAATTGAACTATTCATATCTTAAACTGCACTGTAGCTTTTATCCATGTATTTTTTCTTTTAATGTTTATTTTAATATCTTGGCTTTTTAATGACTGTTTTTAAATGCCATTTTGCCGCTGGTTTTAATTGATATATTCAGGCTTATTATTTTTAGGGTTAAAGTCCCCTACGTGTATTGGGGTTAAAGTCCCCCCATAGGAGGTTAAAGTCATTATTGGGGTTAAAGTCCCCTCGTAGGTGGTTAAAGTCCCCTACGTTTGCCGTTTTGGTTTCAAGACCCTGGTTCGCGGAGGACACCAAAAAAGTCCTAGAAAAGACAACTTAAACTTAACTAATGTGCATTTATAAAATAGAGGAATAGTTTTGGCGAAAACTAAAAAGGTACCATGGGGTACAGGAATTCGTTGTTCCCTGGTTCACGGAGGATACGAAAAAAAGTCCTAGAAAGACAAGGTAAACTTAAAGGTGGGGTAGGTAAGTTTGAGAAACCGGCTTGGCTTTTTGTTATATTCCATGGAATGCTCTTAACATCCCGATAGCAATGAATATCTTAAGTGCTTTGACAAAAAATCCATAAAAAAATGTCATCTGTGGAAGCCGTAGTACTGTAAAAAGCACGACCAATCATTTTAGCCGGCCCGGCTAAAATAACTGGATGGCCTACCTGCCTGTCAGCCTTCCATCTGTGCACAAACTTATCTCGTGCCCTCATTGGTCATGTGCGCGTTCGTGTGTGTTGGAGGAGGGGCTCTATAAGGAAGTGGCAGATTTTCTCCGGTTGTGTATTTTCAAATTCTAGCGATCTTGAGCCGGTTTCTCAAACTTACCTACCCCACCTTTAACTATGTGCATTTAAAAATAAAAAAGAGGAATAGTTTCGGAGAAAACTAAAAGGTACCATGGGGTCAGATTATAATTTTCCAGAGGGGGGTTCGTTTAGCATGAAACACTTGAAATAACTAAAGGACAAGTTAAACAAGAAAGAGTCAGACCTAAACATTTCAGATGTGTGTATCTCACACTGCACTGTAACTTTTATTCATGTATCTTTTCTTTTAAATGAGTGTTTTTAAATGTCATTTTATACCATTGCTTTTAAATGAGTGTTTTTAAATGTAATTTCATAATATGTTTCTTAATGCTCTTAATGTCTTTCATTTTTGAAAAGCACTTTGAATTGCCTTTTGTTGAAATGTGCTATATAAATAAACTTGCCTTGCCTTCAAAGCTCACTGTGCATCCGTGAGCATCATATTGCTCTTTTGTTTTTCTTCCCTGCTTAAACAAACATGTGCTTAATTAAATTATTTGCTCAATACAACACTTGGTTGACAAAACTAATACTCTTGAGAAAACATACCACACCCCTGCAGGCTCAAAAAGGAAAAGAACAAATCTGAAATGGTAAACTAGATTGTATTCTTCTCAACCTGACATCTACTACATTTTTATTCTTTTAAGTTTTATAAAATAAAAGTAGCCATGACCTGAGCCTTGAGGCGGTGCAGGAAATCGGCGTGTATGGATTTAAAATTCATTTGCCAGTGAATCAATTATTTCCCAGACAAAGTGACAAAGTATGTCTGTCTCTCAAGATGAACCAGATGCTACAGTGTTAAAACTCTGGCAGTTTGGGCAAAGGTTTGGGCATTATGCTTTTATAATTAGCAAAAAAAATACATCGTATAAAAAAGGGGAAAGTTTGTGTTTTTGATGCTAATAAAAATTGGATTGAGGAGTTTTCTTGTTTGTTTGTTTTTTTTCCTTGATGTATTTAGAAATGTTATTATTTTACAGAGGGTAGAGGACTTGCAATGTCTTCTTACAGGGGGGGGGGGAGTCTAAAAAGCAACAAAACACAGACCCAACCTTAAACGATGGTGTAACATGGTAGCTTTGCAAATCCACATTTGTTTGCTAGTTATTTAATATTCACAATGTAACATCATTGCAATAACATTGCGTGCTACCTAGGCATAGAGTACTGAATTTCTACAATGTAAAGACCAAAAACCATGTCATTAAGCCATTTTGGGGGGGGAAATATGTTTGCTAATACATTTTTATCAAAGATCGAACCATTACTCCTCTCCGTTAAATAGATCAATATTATAGATTTAGCTGGAATGATATAGCATCCCGAATTAGCGATGAGGCAGATGATTGTTACATCCCTTCCTACCCCATAGACTCTGAGCAACCTTTAAAATACGAGGGCTTAATCTCGCTCATGGTTGACACAGTAAATAAAGATGACCTGCCAGACGGTTTCAAACGATTGATGGTCCTAAGACTTATATACGTGAAGAAATACGTTAAGCTAGCTTTTGTATACAGATTCCAATTAGCTCTAGTCTAGACTAATTGCTCAGCTAATTCTACAAGTCCAACATGTTCACCTCAACCGCACACACCATCTTTGTTGGTTGAAGCCTTGGTAACAGTTGTACCCTGGTTTGGCTCCCGAACAGTGGACTCAGTTAAAGTGGACCTATCATGCTATAGTTGAATAATATAGTGTAGGACCATACCTATATAAGGCATATTTATACTTTTTTTTTTTCAAAATACCAAACAGATCATGCATTTTAGCCATGCCTCATTTTGCTCAATTTGACCATTTCTAGCTCTGGGAAGATTCAGTGAGAACAGCACCATCTACTGGCCTGGCATATATACTACAGCGTCTCCAGCTCTTTCGAACGGCAATGGCCGTGGCTGTCTCCTCCGGATTGGTGGAGTTGGCCCAATAGCCGTAGCGCCACCGTGAGTTCCCTGGAACACCGGGGACACATATTCATGTATAAAAGACGTACAAAAGTGCATTTTGCATGATAGGTCCCCTTTAAGTTAAAATACATGACTGTTCATTGCCGTTACCCCTAGGTAAGTCCCCTACACGTGACTGTTCAGTTTATGTGCCCCCAGTTGTGGTGCATGAGTGGAAGAATGTGTCCATCTGCTTCCAGAACGGAGGAGGGTTTCTACCCTCTCACGATGTGGGCCACAGCGACTGTAACACCATAGTAAAGGTAAAGTTAACCAGAACTCCCCTCCCAGAGAGAGTTTACTTGGTTTGTGGGGACAGAGCCTACGGTTGCGTGCCTTATGACACTTTTGATGGCACCTGTTATCTAGCCCATCTAATCCCTTTGATCCGTAAAGTAGAGACTGATGAGATTGCAGCCATATTTCCCTCCCTACACAGAAATCGTAGGTCCATAGGAATAGTTTCGGCGAAAACTAAAAGGTACCATGGGGTCAGATTATAATTTTCCAGAGGGGGGTTTCTTTAGCATGAAACACTTGAAATAACTAAAGGACAAGTTAAACAAGAAAGTAGAAAGAAAGGGAGGTGATAGAAAACTATTTCTGCTAAAAAGTTAGCAATGATTGAGAGTCAGACCTAAACATTTCAGATGTGTGTATCTCACACTGCACTGTAACTTTTATTCATGTATCTTTGCTTTTAAATGAGTGTTTTTAAATGTAATTTCATAATATGTTTCTTAATGCTCTTAATGTCTTTCATTTTTGTAAAGCACTTTGAATTGCCTTGTGTTGAAATGTGCTATATATATAAACTTGCCTTGCCTTCAAAGCTCACTGTGCATCCGTGAGCATCATATTGCTCTTTTGTTTTTCTTCCCTGCTTAAACAAACATGTGCTTACTGTTCTTGTGTTGAAAGGTGCTTTATAAATTAACTTGCCTTTCCTGGCTTTGATGCTCTGATATCGTCCAATATCCTTGAAATACTGATGCTTAAGCAAACAATGATATTTTAGATGAGTGTTCTTAATACTTTTGTACTTCCTAACTACAAAATGATAACTCTACTGTGCACATAGCCAGGTTAATAAGAAATAATAACCACATTTATAAAATATGTTGGCATGCATTACACACGTATATTTTTCTTTTTAGAAAATCGATACCTCCAAATACGTATTACTACTCTGAGGTTTTTGGAACAATTGGTCATTATTTTCTAAACAATATGATCAAAACAAGGTTTTTAGAGTTACTTCCTTTTTTATCTTAGCAAGCAATTTCATTGTCTACTCAACTCACAAAAAGAACACCCATACAAGGACATATTACATTTGTATATTGTTATATGTCATTTATTTTATTTATCCACTTCTAAAGTATTTATGACCACAGATCCAGGGCACAGGACAACTTTTCCCATGTGAACTCTGATACTTTTATTCCTGTTAAGAACACTAACATAACAGGTGGTTCATTCAATACCTTTTGTCTTTACAGTATGTGTGACAGTCGACCAGGATGTTCAATGTTTACCAGAGCCACCCTTATTTAACAGTTGATGGGTTTGTCTCTCTGGTAACTTGTCGCTCATCTGACTCCATGTCACAATACTATTTGCATAATAACGACACACACTTTTTATTCAGTTCGTTGGATATGGTGATGATAAGTGAAAGAGGTCATTTAAATGTGAGTATTTAAAAAGAAACGTAACTAGGCTGTTGTTATGAAGGCCTATTGAAGACAAGAATATAATTATAAAAATGACGAGTGATTATGGATTATGACAGACAAGAGTCAAATGCAACCACTTACTGCAATGCTTTTTGCTCCCAAGTCAGCCTCCTCTTGCCTTTCCATTGACGCCCTTGACGGTGTCTCCGTTGAGTTTGTCGATACATACAAATATCTGGGCTTTTGGTTGGACAGAAATCTAAACTTTAAACACCACATTAAAGTTCTAACTAAGAAATTGAAATTCACTCTTGGCTTCCTTTACAGACTTAAATGTTGTTTTTCAACTTCTTCCCGTAAAAGGTTGGTCTCTGGCTTATTCCTGTCCCAGCTTGACTACGGTGATACAATTTATATATTTGCCTGTCCCACTGTTTTGGCCAAATTTGACCCACTCTACATGCTGCACTGCGTTATATATCAAATGCACCCTATAGGACTCATCATTGCAAACTGTATAGCCTAACTGGATGGTCCTCATTTAGTATGCGTAGGATGCAGCATTGGTTTTTATTCATGTATTAAGCCATTTTAGGTAAGCTTCCACTGTATATATGTGCCAGATTTGCTCCAGTTTGTGACTCTTACAACCTCAGATCCAGTGCCTGGATACGGTTCCAGGTACCTGCTGTGCGGACTAAGGCTGGAAAAAGGAGTCTTTTTTATTATGGTGCTCGGTCTTGGAATGACCTTCAATCAAGCCTCAAACTGATGGCACTTGTCCCTATAGCCTGTTTTAAATTGAAGTTGTCTGAGGTCCTTACCACCAGCAGCTCTTGCAGTAATAAGAAGTACCTTTCTTACTGTCCCAAATGTGCACAATGTAGTGACTGCTTTTCGTCTTTTGTTTACTTAGTTGTGTTCTCTGTATTTTACATGTCTGTGTTATGTGTAATAATAATGTGTAACGTTGCTGCCTTCTTGGCCAGGTCAGCATTGTAAATGAGATTTTATCTCAATGCTTTTATCTGGTTAAATACAAATAAAAATTACGGTTGGTACTAAAAATATTTTCCTAAAGTAGGTAATTGTATAGAAGACAAAAAAGACTTTGTTAAAAGGTGCTTTAGGTATTTGTGCTACCAGATTTAGTGTGATAAATGAAATCAGCTTCTATTTTTTTTTTTTAATATAGTCAACACAGTCTCACTCCCTGATCGTCCAATAGCGACGCTTGGTCAGGGTCCTTTGGCATGCAGTTGTGACGCTCTGAGTCTCCTTCAGCTACATAAACGAGCGCAAAGAGCTTTCAAGTGATTGCAATGTATTCCCATCGGCGGCGGTATTTGACGCTCAGGGAAGCACCGCATCGGTCCATGTCGGCGGCAGTTAAAGGCAATGTGAGCGTCCATTCCCATTGGATAACGGAGGATTTTACACCCGGAAGTAAGTATTCTCCTTACTGTCGATTGATTTTACAGTGATATCTGCACTACTCATCAACTCAAGAACACCAGATTATCCTTGTTAATTACACAACATTGATTGGTTTAAATTGTGTACAATGCTTTTGTATTTTTCCCCTTCGATTCGGAGAAACAAATATTTTTTCGGAGTTTAGGATGTCAGAAGACACTACACTACCCAGAATCCTCAGCTATCATTTGGGACAAAATGCATTTGCTACTGTTATATAATATTCACAATTTAACATCATTGCAATAACATTGCGTGCTATGAAGGCATAGAGGGCCACCTTTCTGCAGGTAGAGCTTTGCTGACAATCATCCCATGCACACTGCATTCAATCGTGCTGCTAATAAGTTATTAACATAAAGAAAAAGCCTAAAATCACTTTTTAAAAAGGCCATAAAATTACTTCTTAAACGCTGTGAAGCCTAACAATTATGTTAGCCTAAGGAGTCAAATCACAGGAAAAAACATACATAACAAACACATATCCAGTCACAAAACAAGTCATTATAAAAAGGCCTTACCTTCAGATGAGCTTCTTACTACAGACCATAGTGCAGGATTTAGTAAGTCTTTCCAGTCCGTTTAACTCTTAACCGGCTCCATGATAACTCTGCATTGTCTTGAAGTTAGAAATATTGTTGCTGGTGACAGGCACTGATATAGTTCAGACTCTCCGACGCCATTGTTGTGCCCTTCAAATTGCCGCCACGCCACCTTAGTCTCCTTATCATCAATCTCAATTTTAAATGTCGACTCCACTTTGCCGTTTGTCCATGGGCGTAGGAAGCATCCTGAATGTGGGGGGGACATTTTTAACGGGGGTGTGGGGGCGAAAAAAAATATAGATTTCCTGTATTCTGGTGCATTTTAACAGGTGGTTTGATACTTTTATGTGGCTATACTAGCATGAGGAAAATGATGGGTACATTTTGTAATTTCATCCAGTAGTAAAGAAAGGAAACATATTTGATTATTAATTCAGAGCTGTCTTTGAATTAATAAAAAGCAGTTTAAATGCCCATTTTTTGTACATTTATATACAACAATAAATATTTGTGAGTGCATTGAGAGATATTGTTGTGGAGAGTCATTTATATATAAATCGCAAAATACATTTGTGAATCCTTCTGTGAGCATGTATTAATATTGAGACTGATCTGACTCCATACGGATGTTAAGTTCACCTAGGAATGGTATCATTGACTTAAATGTTCAAATAAATGTTGCTCTTCTGTCTATATTGGTCATATGATGCCTCTTGACTGAAATGTTTCCTGTTCAAGATCCCCACTGATTTCCTTAAAATCCTGGGATGAGAGTCCACATCACAATTTACTCTCAACTGTCATTTCCCTTTCATCACTCACCTCAGCAATGGACCTCTCTCCACTGTCCCTGTATTCTGCCTCTGACTCACTCTCAAGCATGGGCGTCGCAGCCATTATATGAGGGTGGGACAAGTCCCCCCCACTTTTTCAAATGATTAGTTTAGACCCCCCCACTTTTACTATGCGGAAAGTCCGTGAATCGGTCTATCCACTCGCTGCACTTGCCTTGCCTTCAAAGCTCACTGTGCATCCGTGAGCATCATATTGCTCTTTTGTTTTTCTTCCCTGCTTAAACAAACATGTGCTTAATTAAATTATTTGCTCAATACAACACTTGGTTGACAAAACTAATACTCTTGAGAAAACATACCACACCCCTGCAGGCTCAAAAAGGAAAAGAACAAATCTGAAATGGTAAACTAGATTGTATTCTTCTCAACCTGACATCTACTACATTTTTATTCTTTTAAGTTTTATAAAATAAAAGTAGCCATGACCTGAGCCTTGAGGCGGTGCAGGAAATCGGCGTGTATGGATTTAAAATTCATTTGCCAGTGAATCAATTATTTCCCAGACAAAGTGACAAAGTATGTCTGTCTCTCAAGATGAACCAGATGCTACAGTGTTAAAACTCTGGCAGTTTGGGCAAAGGTTTGGGCATTATGCTTTTATAATTAGCAAAAAAAATACATCGTATAAAAAAGGGGAAAGTTTGTGTTTTTGATGCTAATAAAAATTGGATTGAGGAGTTTTCTTGTTTGTTTGTTTTTTTCCTTGATGTATTTAGAAATGTTATTATTTTACAGAGGGTAGAGGACTTGCAATGTCTTCTTACAGGGGGGGGGGAGTCTAAAAAGCAACAAAACACAGACCCAACCTTAAACGATGGTGTAACATGGTAGCTTTGCAAATCCACATTTGTTTGCTAGTTATTTAATATTCACAATGTAACATCATTGCAATAACATTGCGTGCTACCTAGGCATAGAGTACTGAATTTCTACAATGTAAAGACCAAAAACCATGTCATTAAGCCATTTTGGGGGGGAAATATGTTTGCTAATACATTTTTATCAAAGATCGAACCATTACTCCTCTCCGTTAAATAGATCAATATTATAGATTTAGCTGGAATGATATAGCATCCCGAATTAGCGATGAGGCAGATGATTGTTACATCCCTTCCTACCCCATAGACTCTGAGCAACCTTTAAAATACGAGGGCTTAATCTCGCTCATGGTTGACACAGTAAATAAAGATGACCTGCCAGACGGTTTCAAACGATTGATGGTCCTAAGACTTATATACGTGAAGAAATACGTTAAGCTAGCTTTTGTATACAGATTCCAATTAGCTCTAGTCTAGACTAATTGCTCAGCTAATTCTACAAGTCCAACATGTTCACCTCAACCGCACACACCATCTTTGTTGGTTGAAGCCTTGGTAACAGTTGTACCCTGGTTTGGCTCCCGAACAGTGGACTCAGTTAAAGTGGACCTATCATGCTATAGTTGAATAATATAGTGTAGGACCATACCTATATAAGGCATATTTATACTTTTTTTTTTTTCAAAATACCAAACAGATCATGCATTTTAGCCATGCCTCATTTTGCTCAATTTGACCATTTCTAGCTCTGGGAAGATTCAGTGAGAACAGCACCATCTACTGGCCTGGCATATATACTACAGCGTCTCCAGCTCTTTCGAACGGCAATGGCCGTGGCTGTCTCCTCCGGATTGGTGGAGTTGGCCCAATAGCCGTAGCGCCACCGTGAGTTCCCTGGAACACCGGGGACACATATTCATGTATAAAAGACGTACAAAAGTGCATTTTTGCATGATAGGTCCCCTTTAAGTTAAAATACATGACTGTTCATTGCCGTTACCCCTAGGTAAGTCCCCTACACGTGACTGTTCAGTTTATGTCCCCCCAGTTGTGGTGCATGAGTGGAAGAATGTGTCCATCTGCTTCCAGAACGGAGGAGGGTTTCTACCCCTCTCACGATGTGGGCCACAGCGACTGTAACACCGTAGTAAAGGTAAAGTTAACCAGAACTCCCCTCCCAGAGAGAGTTTACTTGGTTTGTGGGGACAGAGCCTACGGTTGCGTGCCTTATGACACTTTTGATGGCACCTGTTATCTAGCCCATCTAATCCCTTTGATCCGTAAAGTAGAGACTGATGAGATTGCAGCCATATTTCCCTCTCTACACAGAAATCGTAGGTCCATAGGAATAGTTTCGGCGGAAAACTAAAAGGTACCATGGGGTCAGATTATAATTTTCCAGAGGGGGTTTGTTTAGCATGAAAACACTTGAAATAACTAAAGGACAAGTTAAACAAGAAAGTAGAAAGAAAGGGAGGTGATAGAAAACTATTTCTGCTAAAAAGTTAGCAATGATTGAGAGTCAGACCTAAACATTTCAGATGTGTGTATCTCACACTGCACTGTAACTTTTATTCATGTATCTTTGCTTTTAAATGTGTGTTTTTAAATGTAATTTCATAATATGTTTCTTAATGCTCTTAATGTCTTTCATTTTTGTAAAGCACTTTGAATTGCCTTGTGTTGAAATGTGCTATATATATAAACTTGCCTTGCCTTCAAAGCTCACTGTGCATCCGTGAGCATCATATTGCTCTTTTGTTTTTCTTCCCTGCTTAAACAAACATGTGCTTACTGTTCTTGTGTTGAAAGGTGCTTTATAAATTAACTTGCCTTTCCTGGCTTTGATGTTCTGATATCGTCCAATATCCTTGAAATACTGATGCTTAAGCAAACAATGATATTTTAGATGAGTGTTCTTAATACTTTTGTACTTCCTAACTACAAAATGATAACTCTACTGTGCACATAGCCAGGTTAATAAGAAATAATAACCACATTTATAAAATATGTTGGCATGTATTACACACGTATATTTTTCTTTTTAGAAAATCGATACCTCCAAATACGTATTACTACTCTGAGGTTTTTGGAACAATTGGTCATTATTTTCTAAACAATATGATCAAAACAAGGTTTTTAGAGTTACTTCCTTTTTTATCTTAGCAAGCAATTTCATTGTCTACTCAACTCACAAAAAGAACACCCATACAAGGACATATTACATTTGTATATTGTTATATGTCATTTATTTTATTTATCCACTTCTAAAGTATTTATGACCACAGATCCAGGGCACAGGACAACTTTTCCCATGTGAACTCTGATACTTTTATTCCTGTTAAGAACACTAACATAACAGGTGGTTCATTCAATACCTTTTGTCTTTACAGTATGTGTGACAGTCGACCAGGATGTTCAATGTTTACCAGAGCCACCCTTATTTAACAGTTGATGGGTTTGTCTCTCTGGTAACTTGTCGCTCATCTGACTCCATGTCACAATACTATTTGCATAATAACGACACACACTTTTTATTCAGTTCGTTGGATATGGTGATGATAAGTGAAAGAGGTCATTTAAATGTGAGTATTTAAAAAGAAACGTAACTAGGCTGTTGTTATGAAGGCCTATTGAAGACAAGAATATAATTATAAAAATGACGAGTGATTATGGATTATGACAGACAAGAGTCAAATGCAACCACTTACTGCAATGCTTTTTGCTCCCAAGTCAGCGTCCTCTTGCCTTTCCATTGACGCCCTTGATGGTGTCTCCGTTGAGTTTGTCGATACATACAAATATCTGGGCTTTTGGTTGGACAGAAATCTAAACTTTAAACACCACATTAAAGTTCTAACTAAGAAATTGAAATTCACTCTTGGCTTCCTTTACAGACTTAAATGTTGTTTTTCAACTTCTTCCCGTAAAAGGTTGGTCTCTGGCTTATTCCTGTCCCAGCTTGACTACGGTGATACAATTTATATATTTGCCTGTCCCACTGTTTTGGCCAAATTTGACCCACTCTACATGCTGCACTGCGTTATATATCAAATGCACCCTATAGGACTCATCATTGCAAACTGTATAGCCTAACTGGATGGTCCTCATTTAGTATGCGTAGGATGCAGCATTGGTTTTTATTCATGTGTTAAGCCATTTTAGGTAAGCTTCCACTGTATATATGTGCCAGATTTGCTCCAGTTTGTGACTCTTACAACCTCAGATCCAGTGCCTGGATACGGTTCCAGGTACCTGCTGTGCGGACTAAGGCTGGAAAAAGGAGTCTTTTTTATTATGGTGCTCGGTCTTGGAATGACCTTCAATCAAGCCTCAAACTGATGGCACTTGTCCCTATAGCCTGTTTTAAATTGAAGTTGTCTGAGGGTCCTTACCACCAGCAGCTCTTGCAGTAATAAGAAGTACCTTTCTTACTGTCCCAAATGTGCACAATGTAGTGACTGCTTTTCGTCTTTTGTTTACTTAGTTGTGTTCTCTGTATTTTACATGTCTGTGTTATGTGTAATAATAATGTGTAACGTTGCTGCCTTCTTGGCCAGGTCAGCATTGTAAATGAGATTTTATCTCAATGCTTTTATCTGGTTAAATACAAATAAAAATTACGGTTGGTACTAAAAATATTTTCCTAAAGTAGGTAATTGTATAGAAGACAAAAAAGACTTTGTTAAAAGGTGCTTTAGGTATTTGTGCTACCAGATTTAGTGTGATAAATGAAATCAGCTTCTATTTATTTTTTTAAATATAGTCAACACAGTCTCACTCCCTGATCGTCCAATAGCGACGCTTGGTCAGGGTCCTTTGGCATGCAGTTGTGACGCTCTGAGTCTCCTTCAGCTACATAAACGAGCGCAAAGAGCTTTCAAGTGATTGCAATGTATTCCCATCGGCGGCGGTATTTGACGCTCAGGGAAGCACCGCATCGGTCCATGTCGGCGGCAGTTAAAGGCAATGTGAGCGTCCTTTCCCATTGGATAACGGAGGATTTTACACCCGGAAGTAAGTATTCTCCTTACTGTCGATTGATTTTACAGTGATATCTGCACTACTCATCAACTCAAGAACACCAGATTATCCTTGTTAATTACACAACATTGATTGGTTTAAATTGTGTACAATGCTTTTGTATTTTTCCCCTTAGATTCGGAGAAACAAATATTTTTTCGGAGTTTAGGATGTCAGAAGACACTACACTACCCAGAATCCTCAGCTATCATTTGGGACAAAATGCATTTGCTACTGTTATATAATATTCACAATTTAACATCATTGCAATAACATTGCGTGCTATGAAGGCATAGAGGGCCACCTTTCTGCAGGTAGAGCTTTGCTGACAATCATCCCATGCACACTGCATTCAATCGTGCTGCTAATAAGTTATTAACATAAAGAAAAAGCCTAAAATCACTTTTTAAAAAGGCCATAAAATTACTTCTTAAACGCTGTGAAGCCTAACAATTATGTTAGCCTAAGGAGTCAAATCACAGGAAAAAACATACATAACAAACACATATCCAGTCACAAAACAAGTCATTATAAAAAGGCCTTACCTTCAGATGAGCTTCTTACTACAGACCATAGTGCAGGATTTAGTAAGTCTTTCCAGTCCGTTTAACTCTTAACCGGCTCCATGATAACTCTGCATTGTCTTGAAGTTAGAAATATTGTTGCTGGTGACAGGCACTGATATAGTTCAGACTCTCCGACGCCATTGTTGTGCCCTTCAAATTGCCGCCACGCCACCTTAGTCTCCTTATCATCAATCTCAATTTTAAATGTCGACTCCACTTTGCCGTTTGTCCATGGGCGTAGGAAGCATCCTGAATGTGGGGGGGACATTTTTAACGGGGGTGTGGGGGCGAAAAAAAATATAGATTTCCTGTATTCTGGTGCATTTTAACAGGTGGTTTGATACTTTTATGTGGCTATACTAGCATGAGGAAAATGATGGGTACATTTTGTAATTTCATCCAGTAGTAAAGAAAGGAAACATATTTGATTATTAATTCAGAGCTGTCTTTGAATTAATAAAAAGCAGTTTAAATGCCCATTTTTTGTACATTTATATACAACAATAAATATTTGTGAGTGCATTGAGAGATATTGTTGTGGAGAGTCATTTATATATAAATCGCAAAATACATTTGTGAATCCTTCTGTGAGCATGTATTAATATTGAGACTGATCTGACTCCATACGGATGTTAAGTTCACCTAGGAATGGTATCATTGACTTAAATGTTCAAATAAATGTTGCTCTTCTGTCTATATTGGTCATATGATGCCTCTTGACTGAAATGTTTCCTGTTCAAGATCCCCACTGATTTCCTTAAAATCCTGGGATGAGAGTCCACATCACAATTTACTCTCAACTGTCATTTCCCTTTCATCACTCACCTCAGCAATGGACCTCTCTCCACTGTCCCTGTATTCTGCCTCTGACTCACTCTCAAGCATGGGCGTCGCAGCCATTATATGAGGGTGGGACAAGTCCCCCCCACTTTTTCAAATGATTAGTTTAGACCCCCCCACTTTTACTATGCGGAAAGTCCGTGAATCGGTCTATCCACTCGCTGCACTTGCCTTGCCTTCAAAGCTCACTGTGCATCCGTGAGCATCATATTGCTCTTTTGTTTTTCTTCCCTGCTTAAACAAACATGTGCTTAATTAAATTATTTGCTCAATACAACACTTGGTTGACAAAACTAATACTCTTGAGAAAACATACCACACCCCTGCAGGCTCAAAAAGGAAAAGAACAAATCTGAAATGGTAAACTAGATTGTATTCTTCTCAACCTGACATCTACTACATTTTTATTCTTTTAAGTTTTATAAAATAAAAGTAGCCATGACCTGAGCCTTGAGGCGGTGCAGGAAATCGGCGTGTATGGATTTAAAATTCATTTGCCAGTGAATCAATTATTTCCCAGACAAAGTGACAAAGTATGTCTGTCTCTCAAGATGAACCAGATGCTACAGTGTTAAAACTCTGGCAGTTTGGGCAAAGGTTTGGGCATTATGCTTTTATAATTAGCAAAAAAAATACATCGTATAAAAAAGGGGAAAGTTTGTGTTTTTGATGCTAATAAAAATTGGATTGAGGAGTTTTCTTGTTTGTTTGTTTTTTTCCTTGATGTATTTAGAAATGTTATTATTTTACAGAGGGTAGAGGACTTGCAATGTCTTCTTACAGGGGGGGGGGAGTCTAAAAAGCAACAAAACACAGACCCAACCTTAAACGATGGTGTAACATGGTAGCTTTGCAAATCCACATTTGTTTGCTAGTTATTTAATATTCACAATGTAACATCATTGCAATAACATTGCGTGCTACCTAGGCATAGAGTACTGAATTTCTACAATGTAAAGACCAAAAACCATGTCATTAAGCCATTTTGGGGGGGGAAATATGTTTGCTAATACATTTTTATCAAAGATCGAACCATTACTCCTCTCCGTTAAATAGATCAATATTATAGATTTAGCTGGAATGATATAGCATCCCGAATTAGCGATGAGGCAGATGATTGTTACATCCCTTCCTACCCCATAGACTCTGAGCGACCTTTAAAATACGAGGGCTTAATCTCGCTCATGGTTGACACAGTAAATAAAGATGACCTGCCAGACGGTTTCAAACGATTGATGGTCCTAAGACTTATATACGTGAAGAAATACGTTAAGCTAGCTTTTGAATACAGATTCCAATTAGCTCTAGTCTAGACTAATTGCTCAGCTAATTCTACAAGTCCAACATGTTCACCTCAACCGCACACACCATCTTTGTTGGTTGAAGCCTTGGTAACAGTTGTACCCTGGTTTGGCTCCCGAACAGTGGACTCAGTTAAAGTGGACCTATCATGCTATATTTGAATAATATAGTATAGGACCATACCTATATAAGGCATATTTATACTTTTTTTTTTTCAAAATACCAAACAGATCATGCATTTTAGCCATGCCTCATTTTGCTCAATTTGACCATTTCTAGCTCTGGGAAGATTCAGTGAGAACAGCACCATCTACTGGCCTGGCATATATACTACAGCGTCTCCAGCTCTTTCGAACGGCAATGGCCGTGGCTGTCTCCTCCGGATTGGTGGAGTTGGCCCAATAGCCGTAGCGCCACCGTCCTGACGTCAGGACAGTGTTCAAATCTGGATCAGTTTTTATCAGATCCGTTGCAGCCCCTTTTTTAGAGATTTGGGTATGGAGGAAAATAGAGAGGGTTGTGTTTTCTGACACTTGGTGAGTTCCCTGGAACACCGGGGACACATATTCATGTATAAAAGACGTACAAAAGTGCATTTTGCATGATAGGTCCCCTTTAAGTTAAAATACATGACTGTTCATTGCCGTTACCCCTAGGTAAGTCCCCTACACGTGACTGTTCAGTTTATGTCCCCCCAGTTGTGGTGCATGAGTGGAAGAATGTGTCCATCTGCTTCCAGAACGGAGGAGGGTTTCTACCCTCTCACGATGTGGGCCACAGCGACTGTAACACCGTAGTAAAGGTAAAGTTAACCAGAACTCCCCTCCCAGAGAGAGTTTACTTGGTTTGTGGGGACAGAGCCTACGGTTGCGTGCCTTATGACACTTTTGATGGCACCTGTTATCTAGCCCATCTAATCCCTTTGATCCGTAAAGTAGAGACTGATGAGATTGCAGCCATATTTCCCTCCCTACACAGAAATCGTAGGTCCATAGGAATAGTTTCGGCGAAAACTAAAAGGTACCATGGGGTCAGATTATAATTTTCCAGAGGGGGGTTTGTTTAGCATGAAACACTTGAAATAACTAAAGGACAAGTTAAACAAGAAAGTAGAAAGAAAGGGAGGTGATAGAAAACTATTTCTGCTAAAAAGTTAGCAATGATTGAGAGTCAGACCTAAACATTTCAGATGTGTGTATCTCACACTGCACTGTAACTTTTATTCATGTATCTTTGCTTTTAAATGAGTGTTTTTAAATGTAATTTCATAATATGTTTCTTAATGCTCTTAATGTCTTTCATTTTTGTAAAGCACTTTGAATTGCCTTGTGTTGAAATGTGCTATATATATAAACTTGCCTTGCCTTCAAAGCTCACTGTGCATCCGTGAGCATCATATTGCTCTTTTGTTTTTCTTCCCTGCTTAAACAAACATGTGCTTACTGTTCTTGTGTTGAAAGGTGCTTTATAAATTAACTTGCCTTTCCTGGCTTTGATGCTCTGATATCGTCCAATATCCTTGAAATACTGATGCTTAAGCAAACAATGATATTTTAGATGAGTGTTCTTAATACTTTTGTACTTCCTAACTACAAAATGATAACTCTACTGTGCACATAGCCAGGTTAATAAGAAATAATAACCACATTTATAAAATATGTTGGCATGTATTACACACGTATATTTTTCTTTTTAGAAAATCGATACCTCCAAATACGTATTACTACTCTGAGGTTTTTGGAACAATTGGTCATTATTTTCTAAACAATATGATCAAAACAAGGTTTTTAGAGTTACTTCCTTTTTTATCTTAGCAAGCAATTTCATTGTCTACTCAACTCACAAAAAGAACACCCATACAAGGACATATTACATTTGTATATTGTTATATGTCATTTATTTTATTTATCCACTTCTAAAGTATTTATGACCACAGATCCAGGGCACAGGACAACTTTTCCCATGTGAACTCTGATACTTTTATTCCTGTTAAGAACACTAACATAACAGGTGGTTCATTCAATACCTTTTGTCTTTACAGTATGTGTGACAGTCGACCAGGATGTTCAATGTTTACCAGAGCCACCCTTATTTAACAGTTGATGGGTTTGTCTCTCTGGTAACTTGTCGCTCATCTGACTCCATGTCACAATACTATTTGCATAATAACGACACACACTTTTTATTCAGTTCGTTGGATATGGTGATGATAAGTGAAAGAGGTCATTTAAATGTGAGTATTTAAAAAGAAACGTAACTAGGCTGTTGTTATGAAGGCCTATTGAAGACAAGAATATAATTATAAAAATGACGAGTGATTATGGATTATGACAGACAAGAGTCAAATGCAACCACTTACTGCAATGCTTTTTGCTCCCAAGTCAGCTTCCTCTTGCCTTTCCATTGACGCCCTTGATGGTGTCTCCGTTGAGTTTGTCGATACATACAAATATCTGGGCTTTTGGTTGGACAGAAATCTAAACTTTAAACACCACATTAAAGTTCTAACTAAGAAATTGAAATTCACTCTTGGCTTCCTTTACAGACTTAAATGTTGTTTTTCAACTTCTTCCCGTAAAAGGTTGGTCTCTGGCTTATTCCTGTCCCAGCTTGACTACGGTGATACAATTTATATATTTGCCTGTCCCACTGTTTTGGCCAAATTTGACCCACTCTACATGCTGCACTGCGTTATATATCAAATGCACCCTATAGGACTCATCATTGCAAACTGTATAGCCTAACTGGATGGTCCTCATTTAGTATGCGTAGGATGCAGCATTGGTTTTTATTCATGTATTAAGCCATTTTAGGTAAGCTTCCACTGTATATATGTGCCAGATTTGCTCCAGTTTGTGACTCTTACAACCTCAGATCCAGTGCCTGGATACGGTTCCAGGTACCTGCTGTGCGGACTAAGGCTGGAAAAAGGAGTCTTTTTTATTATGGTGCTCGGTCTTGGAATGACCTTCAATCAAGCCTCAAACTGATGGCACTTGTCCCTATAGCCTGTTTTAAATTGAAGTTGTCTGAGGTCCTTACCACCAGCAGCTCTTGCAGTAATAAGAAGTACCTTTCTTACTGTCCCAAATGTGCACAATGTAGTGACTGCTTTTCGTCTTTTGTTTACTTAGTTGTGTTCTCTGTATTTTACATGTCTGTGTTATGTGTAATAATAATGTGTAACGTTGCTGCCTTCTTGGCCAGGTCAGCATTGTAAATGAGATTTTATCTCAATGCTTTTATCTGGTTAAATACAAATAAAAATTACGGTTGGTACTAAAAATATTTTCCTAAAGTAGGTAATTGTATAGAAGACAAAAAAGACTTTGTTAAAAGGTGCTTTAGGTATGTGTGCTACCAGATTTAGTGTGATAAATGAAATCAGCTTCTATTTATTTTTTTAAATATAGTCAACACAGTCTCACTCCCTGATCGTCCAATAGCGACGCTTGGTCAGGGTCCTTTGGCATGCAGTTGTGACGCTCTGAGTCTCCTTCAGCTACATAAACGAGCGCAAAGAGCTTTCAAGTGATTGCAATGTATTCCCATCGGCGGCGGTATTTGACGCTCAGGGAAGCACCGCATCGGTCCATGTCGGCGGCAGTTAAAGGCAATGTGAGCGTCCTTTCCCATTGGATAACGGAGGATTTTACACCCGGAAGTAAGTATTCTCCTTACTGTCGATTGATTTTACAGTGATATCTGCACTACTCATCAACTCAAGAACACCAGATTATCCTTGTTAATTACACAACATTGATTGGTTTAAATTGTGTACAATGCTTTTGTATTTTTCCCCTTAGATTCGGAGAAACAAATATTTTTTCGGAGTTTAGGATGTCAGAAGACACTACACTACCCAGAATCCTCAGCTATCATTTGGGACAAAATGCATTTGCTACTGTTATATAATATTCACAATTTAACATCATTGCAATAACATTGCGTGCTATGAAGGCATAGAGGGCCACCTTTCTGCAGGTAGAGCTTTGCTGACAATCATCCCATGCACACTGCATTCAATCGTGCTGCTAATAAGTTATTAACATAAAGAAAAAGCCTAAAATCACTTTTTAAAAAGGCCATAAAATTACTTCTTAAACGCTGTGAAGCCTAACAATTATGTTAGCCTAAGGAGTCAAATCACAGGAAAAAACATACATAACAAACACATATCCAGTCACAAAACAAGTCATTATAAAAAGGCCTTACCTTCAGATGAGCTTCTTACTACAGACCATAGTGCAGGATTTAGTAAGTCTTTCCAGTCCGTTTAACTCTTAACCGGCTCCATGATAACTCTGCATTGTCTTGAAGTTAGAAATATTGTTGCTGGTGACAGGCACTGATATAGTTCAGACTCTCCGACGCCATTGTTGTGCCCTTCAAATTGCCGCCACGCCACCTTAGTCTCCTTATCATCAATCTCAATTTTAAATGTCGACTCCACTTTGCCGTTTGTCCATGGGCGTAGGAAGCATCCTGAATGTGGGGGGGACATTTTTAACGGGGGGTGTGGGGGCGAAAAAAAATATAGATTTCCTGTATTCTGGTGCATTTTAACAGGTGGTTTGATACTTTTATGTGGCTATACTAGCATGAGGAAAATGATGGGTACATTTTGTAATTTCATCCAGTAGTAAAGAAAGGAAACATATTTGATTATTAATTCAGAGCTGTCTTTGAATTAATAAAAAGCAGTTTAAATGCCCATTTTTTGTACATTTATATACAACAATAAATATTTGTGAGTGCATTGAGAGATATTGTTGTGGAGAGTCATTTATATATAAATCGCAAAATACATTTGTGAATCCTTCTGTGAGCATGTATTAATATTGAGACTGATCTGACTCCATACGGATGTTAAGTTCACCTAGGAATGGTATCATTGACTTAAATGTTCAAATAAATGTTGCTCTTCTGTCTATATTGGTCATATGATGCCTCTTGACTGAAATGTTTCCTGTTCAAGATCCCCACTGATTTCCTTAAAATCCTGGGATGAGAGTCCACATCACAATTTACTCTCAACTGTCATTTCCCTTTCATCACTCACCTCAGCAATGGACCTCTCTCCACTGTCCCTGTATTCTGCCTCTGACTCACTCTCAAGCATGGGCGTCGCAGCCATTATATGAGGGTGGGACAAGTCCCCCCCACTTTTTCAAATGATTAGTTTAGACCCCCCCACTTTTACTATGCGGAAAGTCCGTGAATCGGTCTATCCACTCGCTGCACTTGCCTTGCCTTCAAAGCTCACTGTGCATCCGTGAGCATCATATTGCTCTTTTGTTTTTCTTCCCTGCTTAAACAAACATGTGCTTAATTAAATTATTTGCTCAATACAACACTTGGTTGACAAAACTAATACTCATGAGAAAACATACCACACCCCTGCAGCCTCAAAAAGGAAAAGAACAAATCTGAAATGGTAAACTAGATTGTATTCTTCTCAACCTGACGTCTACTACATTTTTATTCTTTTAAGTTTTATAAAATAAAAGTAGCCATGACCTGAGCCTTGAGGCGGTGCAGGAAATCGGCGTGTATGGATTTAAAATTCATTTGCCAGTGAATCAATTATTTCCCAGACAAAGTGACAAAGTATGTCTGTCTCTCAAGATTAACCAGATGCTACAGTGTTAAAAACTCTGGCAGTTTGGGCAAAGGTTTGGGCATTATGCTTTTATAATTAGCAAAAAAAATACATCGTATAAAAAAGGGGAAAGTTTGTGTTTTTGATGCTAATAAAAATTGGATTGAGGAGTTTTCTTGTTTGTTTGTTTTTTTTCCTTGATGTATTTAGAAATGTTATTATTTTACAGAGGGTAGAGGACTTGCAATGTCTTCTTACAGGGGGGGGGGAGTCTAAAAAGCAACAAAACACAGACCCAACCTTAAACGATGGTGTAACATGGTAGCTTTGCAAATCCACATTTGTTTGCTAGTTATTTAATATTCACAATGTAACATCATTGCAATAACATTGCGTGCTACCTAGGCATAGAGTACTGAATTTCTACAATGTAAAGACCAAAAACCATGTCATTAAGCCATTTTGGGGGGGAAATATGTTTGCTAATACATTTTTATCAAAGATCGAACCATTACTCCTCTCCGTTAAATAGATCAATATTATAGATTTAGCTGGAATGATATAGCATCCCGAATTAGCGATGAGGCAGATGATTGTTACATCCCTTCCTACCCCATAGACTCTGAGCAACCTTTAAAATACGAGGGCTTAATCTCGCTCATGGTTGACACAGTAAATAAAGATGACCTGCCAGACGGTTTCAAACGATTGATGGTCCTAAGACTTATATACGTGAAGAAATACGTTAAGCTAGCTTTTGTATACAGATTCCAATTAGCTCTAGTCTAGACTAATTGCTCAGCTAATTCTACAAGTCCAACATGTTCACCTCAACCGCACACACCATCTTTGTTGGTTGAAGCCTTGGTAACAGTTGTACCCTGGTTTGGCTCCCGAACAGTGGACTCAGTTAAAGTGGACCTATCATGCTATATTTGAATAATATAGTATAGGACCATACCTATATAAGGCATATTTATACTTTTTTTTTTTCAAAATACCAAACAGATCATGCATTTTAGCCATGCCTCATTTTGCTCAATTTGACCATTTCTAGCTCTGGGAAGATTCAGTGAGAACAGCACCATCTACTGGCCTGGCATATATACTACAGCGTCTCCAGCTCTTTCGAACGGCAATGGCCGTGGCTGTCTCCTCCGGATTGGTGGAGTTGGCCCAATAGCCGTAGCGCCACCGTGAGTTCCCTGGAACACCGGGGACACATATTCATGTATAAAAGACGTACAAAAGTGCATTTTGCATGATAGGTCCCCTTTAAGTTAAAATACATGACTGTTCATTGCCGTTACCCCTAGGTAAGTCCCCTACACGTGACTGTTCAGTTTATGTCCCCCCAGTTGTGGTGCATGAGTGGAAGAATGTGTCCATCTGCTTCCAGAACGGAGGAGGGTTTCTACCCTCTCACGATGTGGGCCACAGCGACTGTAACACCGTAGTAAAGGTAAAGTTAACCAGAACTCCCCTCCCAGAGAGAGTTTACTTGGTTTGTGGGGACAGAGCCTACGGTTGCGTGCCTTATGACACTTTTGATGGCACCTGTTATCTAGCCCATCTAATCCCTTTGATCCGTAAAGTAGAGACTGATGAGATTGCAGCCATATTTCCCTCTCTACACAGAAATCGTAGGTCCATAGGAATAGTTTCGGCGAAAACTAAAAGGTACCATGGGGTCAGATTATAATTTTCCAGAGGGGGGTTTGTTTAGCATGAAACACTTGAAATAACTAAAGGACAAGTTAAACAAGAAAGTAGAAAGAAAGGGAGGTGATAGAAAACTATTTCTGCTAAAAAGTTAGCAATGATTGAGAGTCAGACCTAAACATTTCAGATGTGTGTATCTCACACTGCACTGTAACTTTTATTCATGTATCTTTGCTTTTAAATGTGTGTTTTTAAATGTAATTTCATAATATGTTTCTTAATGCTCTTAATGTCTTTCATTTTTGTAAAGCACTTTGAATTGCCTTGTGTTGAAATGTGCTATATATATAAACTTGCCTTGCCTTCAAAGCTCACTGTGCATCCGTGAGCATCATATTGCTCTTTTGTTTTTCTTCCCTGCTTAAACAAACATGTGCTTACTGTTCTTGTGTTGAAAGGTGCTTTATAAATTAACTTGCCTTTCCTGGCTTTGATGCTCTGATATCGTCCAATATCCTTGAAATACTGATGCTTAAGCAAACAATGATATTTTAGATGAGTGTTCTTAATACTTTTGTACTTCCTAACTACAAAATGATAACTCTACTGTGCACATAGCCAGGTTAATAAGAAATAATAACCACATTTATAAAATATGTTGGCATGTATTACACACGTATATTTTTCTTTTTAGAAAATCGATACCTCCAAATACGTATTACTACTCTGAGGTTGTTGGAACAATTGGTCATTATTTTCTAAACAATATGATCAAAACAAGGTTTTTAGAGTTACTTCCTTTTTTTATCTTAGCAAGCAATTTCATTGTCTACTCAACTCACAAAAAGAACACCCATACAAGGACATATTACATTTGTATATTGTTATATGTCATTTATTTTATTTATCCACTTCTAAAGTATTTATGACCACAGATCCAGGGCACAGGACAACTTTTCCCATGTGAACTCTGATACTTTTATTCCTGTTAAGAACACTAACATAACAGGTGGTTAATTCAATACCTTTTGTCTTTACAGTATGTGTGACAGTCGACCAGGATGTTCAATGTTTACCAGGGCCACCCTTATTTAACAGTTGATGGGTTTGTCTCTCTGGTAACTTGTCGCTCATCTGACTCCATGTCACAATACTATTTGCATAATAACGACACACACTTTTTATTCAGTTCGTTGGATATGGTGATGATAAGTGAAAGAGGTCATTTAAATGTGAGTATTTAAAAAGAAACGTAACTAGGCTGTTGTTATGAATGCCTATTGAAGACAAGAATATAATTATAAAAATGACGAGTGATTATGGATTATGACAGACAAGAGTCAAATGCAACCACTTACTGCAATGCTTTTTGCTCCCAAGTCAGCTTCCTCTTGCCTTTCCATTGACGCCCTTGATGGTGTCTCCGTTGAGTTTGTCGATACATACAAATATCTGGGCTTTTGGTTGGACAGAAATCTAAACTTTAAACACCACATTAAAGTTCTAACTAAGAAATTGAAATTCACTCTTGGCTTCCTTTACAGACTTAAATGTTGTTTTTCAACTTCTTCCCGTAAAAGGTTGGTCTCTGGCTTATTCCTGTCCCAGCTTGACTACGGTGATACAATTTATATATTTGCCTGTCCCACTGTTTTGGCCAAATTTGACCCACTCTACATGCTGCACTGCGTTATATATCAAATGCACCCTATAGGACTCATCATTGCAAACTGTATAGCCTAACTGGATGGTCCTCATTTAGTATGCGTAGGATGCAGCATTGGTTTTTATTCATGTATTAAGCCATTTTAGGTAAGCTTCCACTGTATATATGTGCCAGATTTGCTCCAGTTTGTGACTCTTACAACCTCAGATCCAGTGCCTGGATACGGTTCCAGGTACCTGCTGTGCGGACTAAGGCTGGAAAAAGGAGTCTTTTTTATTATGGTGCTCGGTCTTGGAATGACCTTCAATCAAGCCTCAAACTGATGGCACTTGTCCCTATAGCCTGTTTTAAATTGAAGTTGTCTGAGGTCCTTACCACCAGCAGCTCTTGCAGTAATAAGAAGTACCTTTCTTACTGTCCCAAATGTGCACAATGTAGTGACTGCTTTTCGTCTTTTGTTTACTTAGTTGTGTTCTCTGTATTTTACATGTCTGTGTTATGTGTAATAATAATGTGTAACGTTGCTGCCTTCTTGGCCAGGTCAGCATTGTAAATGAGATTTTATCTCAATGCTTTTATCTGGTTAAATACAAATAAAAATTACGGTTGGTACTAAAAATATTTTCCTAAAGTAGGTAATTGTATAGAAGACAAAAAAGACTTTGTTAAAAGGTGCTTTAGGTATTTGTGCTACCAGATTTAGTGTGATAAATGAAATCAGCTTCTATTTATTTTTTTAAATATAGTCAACACAGTCTCACTCCCTGATCGTCCAATAGCGACGCTTGGTCAGGGTCCTTTGGCATGCAGTTGTGACGCTCTGAGTCTCCTTCAGCTACATAAACGAGCGCAAAGAGCTTTCAAGTGATTGCAATGTATTCCCATCGGCGGCGGTATTTGACGCTCAGGGAAGCACCGCATCGGTCCATGTCGGCGGCAGTTAAAGGCAATGTGAGCGTCCTTTCCCATTGGATAACGGAGGATTTTACACCCGGAAGTAAGTATTCTCCTTACTGTCGATTGATTTTACAGTGATATCTGCACTACTCATCAACTCAAGAACACCAGATTATCCTTGTTAATTACACAACATTGATTGGTTTAAATTGTGTACAATGCTTTTGTATTTTTCCCCTTAGATTCGGAGAAACAAATATTTTTTCGGAGTTTAGGATGTCAGAAGACACTACACTACCCAGAATCCTCAGCTATCATTTGGGACAAAATGCATTTGCTACTGTTATATAATATTCACAATTTAACATCATTGCAATAACATTGCGTGCTATGAAGGCATAGAGGGCCACCTTTCTGCAGGTAGAGCTTTGCTGACAATCATCCCATGCACACTGCATTCAATCGTGCTGCTAATAAGTTATTAACATAAAGAAAAAGCCTAAAATCACTTTTTAAAAAGGCCATAAAATTACTTCTTAAACGCTGTGAAGCCTAACAATTATGTTAGCCTAAGGAGTCAAATCACAGGAAAAAACATACATAACAAACACATATCCAGTCACAAAACAAGTCATTATAAAAAGGCCTTACCTTCAGATGAGCTTCTTACTACAGACCATAGTGCAGGATTTAGTAAGTCTTTCCAGTCCGTTTAACTCTTAACCGGCTCCATGATAACTCTGCATTGTCTTGAAGTTAGAAATATTGTTGCTGGTGACAGGCACTGATATAGTTCAGACTCTCCGACGCCATTGTTGTGCCCTTCAAATTGCCGCCACGCCACCTTAGTCTCCTTATCATCAATCTCAATTTTAAATGTCGACTCCACTTTGCCGTTTGTCCATGGGCGTAGGAAGCATCCTGAATGTGGGGGGGACATTTTTAACGGGGGTGTGGGGGCGAAAAAAAATATAGATTTCCTGTATTCTGGTGCATTTTAACAGGTGGTTTGATACTTTTATGTGGCTATACTAGCATGAGGAAAATGATGGGTACATTTTGTAATTTCATCCAGTAGTAAAAAAAGGAAACATATTTGATTATTAATTCAGAGCTGTCTTTGAATTAATAAAAAGCAGTTTAAATGCCCATTTTTTGTACATTTATATACAACAATAAATATTTGTGAGTGCATTGAGAGATATTGTTGTGGAGAGTCATTTATATATAAATCGCAAAATACATTTGTGAATCCTTCTGTGAGCATGTATTAATATTGAGACTGATCTGACTCCATACGGATGTTAAGTTCACCTAGGAATGGTATCATTGACTTAAATGTTCAAATAAATGTTGCTCTTCTGTCTATATTGGTCATATGATGCCTCTTGACTGAAATGTTTCCTGTTCAAGATCCCCACTGATTTCCTTAAAATCCTGGGATGAGAGTCCACATCACAATTTACTCTCAACTGTCATTTCCCTTTCATCACTCACCTCAGCAATGGACCTCTCTCCACTGTCCCTGTATTCTGCCTCTGACTCACTCTCAAGCATGGGCGTCGCAGCCATTATATGAGGGTGGGACAAGTCCCCCCCACTTTTTCAAATGATTAGTTTGGACCCCCCCACTTTTACTATGCGGAAAGTCCGTGAATCGGTCTATCCACTCGCTGCACTTTGTCGAGCGCTGTGTCAGTGCTTCACTATCAAATGAAATCCATTCCACTTGCTTATTGAGAGAATGCCCAAATCAATGAAACTCCGTTCCATGTTTTCACTGCTACTTTGTACCAAGGCAGATTCTCACATAGCGCGCACATGTTCAAGGAGTGATGTCATAGTTGGACAGCTCAGATCTGTTGTATGAAGCGATGCCGGTCGCGGAGGTAAGGCACACACACCAAATGTTCAGGAAATGGTTAATACAGCGAAAATCAAAGCTGACGATCTCTTGGTTTGATATGTTTTCTCCCCCAGACAACATGGACATAAGAACATTTTTTTCAAAGAAGAGGAAAGTAAGTCATCAGCTGGTAGCAGTTAATCAGTTAACAGTGATGGCGGTGTCTCACTTCTGGAGAGGAGTTTCGTCTTTATGTCATGATAGAGAGATACAAATACTGAATAGTTTAGATGAGAAAAGGCATCGAAATGCCAGGTTACTAGTATTTATCAGTATTTATTATCACTTCACCACCTCTCTTGACATCTAGGCACTTGAGAGTGAGTCAGAGGCAGAATACAGGGACAGTGGAGAGAGGTCCATTGCTGAGGTGAGTGATGAAAGGGAAATGACAGTTGAGAGTAAATTGTGATGTGGACTCTCATCCCAGGATTTTAAGGAAATCAGTGGGGATCTTGAACAGGAAACATTTCAGTCAAGGGGCATCATATGACCAATATAGACAGAAGAGCAACATTTATTTGAACATTTAAGTCAATGATACCATTCCTAGGTGAACTTAACATCCGTGTGGAGTCAGATCAGTCTCAATATTAATAAATGCTCACAGAAGGATTCACAAATGTATTTTGCGATTTATATATAAATGACTCTCCACAACAATATCTCTCAATGCACTCACAAATATTTATTGTTGTATATAAATGTACAAAAAATGGGCATTTAAACTGCTTTTTATTAATTCAAAGACAGCTCTGAATTAATAATCAAATATGTTTCCTTTCTTTACTACTGAAATTACAAAATGTACCCATCATTTTCCTCATGCTAGTATAGCCACATAAAAGTATCAAACCACCTGTTAAAATGCACCAGAATACAGGAAATCTATATTTTTTTTCGCCCCCACACCCCCGTTAAAAATGTCCCCCCCACATTCAGGATGCTTCCTACGCCCATGCTCTCAAGTGCCTAGATGTCAAGAGAGGTGGTGAAGTGATAATAAATACTGATAAATACTAGTAACCTGGCATTTTGATGCCTTTTCTCATCTAAACTATTCAGTATTTGTATCTCTCTTTCATGACATAAAGACGAAACTCCTCTCCAGAAGTGAGACACCGCCATCACTGTTACCTGATTAACTACTACCAGCTGATGACTTACTTTCCTCTTATTTGAAATTTTTTTTCTTATGTCCATGTTGTCTGGGGGAGAAAACATATCAAACCAAGAGATCGTCAGCTTTGATTTTCGCTGTATTAACCATTTCCTGAACATTTGGTGTGTGTGCCTTACCTCCGCTACCGGCATCGCTTCATACAACAGATCTGAGCTGTCCAACTATGACATCACTCCTTGAACGTGCGCGCGCTATGTGAGAATCTGCCTTGGTACAAAGTAGCAGTGAAAACATGGAACGGAGTTTCATTGATTTGGGCATTCTCTCAATAAGCAAGTGGAATGGATTTCATTTGATAGTGAAGCACTGACACAGCGCTCGACAAAGTGCAGCGAGTGGATAGACCGATTCACGGACTTTCCGCATAGTAAAAGTGGGGGGGTCTAAACTAATCATTTGAAAAAGTGGGGGGGACTTGTCCCACCCTCATATAATGGCTGCGACGCCCATGCGTTTGTCCATATGTGTAAAACATCAGTTTTCCCGTTATAACAGTTACACATTTTGGTCGTGAAGTTAGGGCTCCCTCGGTGACCATCAACCATTGGTTGGCACTGGTAACTACCGTTATAGCAAACTTTGCCATGTAGCTTAACGTTAGCCATATTTGTAGCTCAATTAATCCCGGAACACTTTAATATAAAATAAGTCTAATATAAGACAAAAGTTTATAATACTGACCGCCGAATGGAAAATGAAGTCCTCAGCAACATTTCAATAATTTCCATTGAATGTTTCCATGTCAGGAACACAAAAAAAAACTCCAAAAGTTGGCAGGTAACTACACCAGCTAACTGAGATCCAAGATGGCGGATGACACCTTTCCATTTCTTCCTCCCTCTCTGAAAGGATCTAAGAGCTGCCCAGTTAAATAATTAAGTATCTGATTAAAGGAATATTACAAAAATCTTCTGTTATAACAAAAAACGCAGTAGTACCTGAGATTGACAGGTCAAGTAATCAACCTAAAAAAATAATAATTGGAGTTTGTTATTTTTTTAATTAAAATAAATCACCAATTACACTACATGTGCTGTGCATGTAGTGTATGTCCTTAGATTGCTGGTAGTGCCTTGTTAAGACTGATGCATGCCTCCGAAAGCTGCAAGCAGGAAAGCAAACTGTTTATTTGTTTGACAGCAGTGGGTTATCTAGATTAGAACAAATATGGTTTGAAGAAGAATATTTGAGATAAAACAGATATTATTTGGAAATTATTATTATTATTATTATTATGTACTTTTTTTTCCATCAAATGTTGAATTTAGGATTTTACAACGCCCTCAAGTTACTTGAAACGTTCAAATCACAAGTCATAAAACAATCCAAAACAGTTACCACTGGAATCTAATTTTACAAATAGTGAAATAATAATATAAATGTAGCCCAATCCTAATCTGCAACTGTGCAGAAATACCAAGGCGAGACCGAATAAATAGAGATTAATAAATAAAGACAAAAAGCCACACAGCATTTGAATGTGGATTTAGGTTTCAAATGTCAACGTTAGGAATTAGGCTTCAATATTTATTTAAAAGACCAGCCAGTGACAGAGGATTAGAGGCAGTAGTCATGTCCATTTACTGTCATTGCATACACTTTGATACAGAGAGATGGAACAACTCAAAAATGAGGATGAACAGAGAGAAAAACAAAAAAATACAAACGGCAAAATTCTCATCCCTTCACCTGAAATTATTATACAAACAAAAATAAAAACGCTTCTAAATCAAATAAGCAGCTGCACTTTTTCTTGAACATTAAATACAATTATTAGCTTTATACACCTAGCTCAACTGTTACTTAGGTTGGCACATTGATACACAAACGTCAACAAATTCAAAAGGTAATGAAAAGCTGATGAGCTGCTTTTGGTTCATCTCCTACAAATGATATCACAAGCTCTTCAAAGATGAAAATATGAGGGGAAACATTTACATTTTCAAATGAGCTCAATATTTAGATTATTATTAGATTTTGGATCAGTTTTATGGTGTTAATGCTCTGTCTTCAGTCTCTCAGCACAAGAACAATACAGTTAAAGATGTTGACTTTTGCTTAAAATATCAATAACATGTTCTCCTCCCTTCCATCTAAAAACATATTGAAGGATGGAGGAGGTCTGCTGATATTTTAAGTGTTTCTATTGTCAACAAATCCCATAAAAAGATCCAAACCATCAATGAGACATTGAGTTGAGAGCCACTATCAAAGTAATGAAAGAAAACTAACATGTTGGTTGTTGTTTTTTGGAATACAGAGTTTAAATAATCTGTTCTGTCATCAACAGCCAAATTAATAAACAAATCTGTGAATAAAGACACCACTGATGTTTTATTCTTAACTGAGTATTAGCTATGATTTAACAGACTTTACCGTGTCATATTTGACTTTGAATGGTACCATATCATGATGCAGACTTGATCCACAGATTGCGGGAAATCACATATTCTGTCAATTCTAAAATGGTTGGTGATTATATTACCAAATTAAAATCATACTCTTGCATAATCTCCAGCCGTTTGGGATTTACTTTGGTACCTCATTTGAAGTCTTATTTAATAATTAAACAGAGTTTAGACACATTACAATTTGTTAACATAAGAACACAAACAAATGTGTTATGTTATTGGGAAATTCAAGACACCTTTTTCCCTTTTTAACATTAGACCTGCAGATTTTTTGAGAGGAGCCGAGCATTTGGTGTCCTGAGCTACGTGACCCTGAACACACTTTCCTAATTTCCACCAGACTGAAAAGAAATAGCCCAAGCACTTCTCTGCAACTTCAACAAATAGAAGAAGTAAAATAAAATACAGCGTGCAGACACACAAACCCAACATATCCTATGTCAAAAACCAAAGAAATATGACACAAAACTACATGTTTTTAGAAAATGACAATAGAAATTAAAACTAGTAGAAATATTGACCGTAATCATCAGTTTACTTAACAGTTCTATGGCAGCGAGCGAGGGGAGATAACTTGTTGTATTAACTACAGAGCAGGTAGCACTTATTTCAGTGTGAAAACACTTTAAAGAGATAGTGTTAAAGTAGGGTTGTTTGAGGTATTTATCAATATTGAGTGGATAACTCACAGAAGATGGCGTATGGTACACTACCAGTTTGTGAAAGAAACAGAAGAACCGGCAGGAAGAGAAGCTAAGGGCTGCTGTCGGCAGGGGCAGCAGCTAAACGTATTCTAGCCACCTTAATACATCAATACCAGTTTAAGCGTAAGGCAACACGTCTGTCAGAAAGTGCTGTGCCGGGGTTTTAAAGCCATTATCTGGGCTCTCTTCCAAACTAAAAAAGTAATTTTACCTCATACAGCAAGAAGGTTGATGGTCTAATGCTGCCTTGATCAGTTGGGTTGTTTGTGATGTTGTGTGACTTTGGTGAATCTGAAATCAACCCTTAGAAACACCATAGTCACAAAATAACACAAACAAACTAACGGATAGACAGCAGGATAGAGTTGTACACATACTAAATATAGCATACACTCAGGCTGATATAGATTTTTTTCGAAGTTGTCCAAATGTTTATATTGTATTCATATGTTTGGCTGCTGCCCCTTCCACAGCAGTACATAGCTTAACCTGCTGCTGCTATTTATGTTTCTTTCACCAAACTGGGGGCTTAACATCCGCAGTAGGTTCTACACTGATTTCTGGTAAGTCCTTCATACAACCGCACCTTAAACAATAAAGAAGAACTATCTCTTAAAGGAGCACATACTGTTATGTTATATTGGCGTAACACTGGGATAAAACACAAGTAAGTGTTTCCCTGCTCGACCTCTTCCACACGTTGGACTGAAGGACGGTCTTTCACCAAACAGCCTCTGGCTTCTCGCCCTCGAACACACCACTGCCTTGTTAAGTTTTTTTAAAAAGCAGCAAATCGGTCAACTTCTGGAAAACGTTTAAACATACAGACGGGTTTAATTTGTACCCTTTGTCTGCTGCTTTAAAAATGATTACTTATTCTACAGAATAGTGAAACCTCCACCAGTAACAGATGCTGCGTCTCTACCTGCTGCTTATTTACAATAAAAAGGACAATAGGGTTAAATACAGGCTCTGCTGCACACCGCTCATACTTATCAGGAGCTAAAGGTTGTTTGTTGGACAAGACCAAGTTCATGTAGGTTCTCCTTTTCCTCCTCTTCTTCTTCTCCTGGTTGGGTTTGAGGCCGCTAGCATGCGGCTGCTATCTGAGCCTCACTGCGAGGATCCTGGAGGTCCTCACACGTTGGGGCAGCATCTGTTCTGGAAGAGCTGGTCCACCACCGAGGAGTCGGCCAGCGTGGAGATGTCGCCCAGGTCTCGTTCGTCACAAGCGATTTTGCGAAGCACCCGTCGCATGATCTTACCTGCAGAGAGGCAGAGAGGATGTATCTGTTTATGTAAAGCTGACTTAGAGCTTTATACTCTTTTTTGTTTGTTGACATTGGCTTTGTTAATTTGAAACCAACTACATTTAGTTATTTTTTCGGTTCAAACTTTGCTTCAGACAACCCGAACCGTAAGGACAAAAATGTCACCATTGAAACTCATTAAAACCACCATCTTTGATCCCACTGCCATCACAGCATGAAATCCCCTTTATATTATATCAGGCTCTCAATCTGGAGCCCTGGTTTCCACATTTTAGTTGTAGATTGATTTAATTTCATCATGGTTGCCATATACAGCAAATACATACTATTTTCTTTTTGGTTTTCTTGCACATAATAAAATGTAGAAAAATGTTTACAAGTCACTGATACTGCGGCATTATGTAACCAAACTGGCATTTAAAAGGTTAAAATCCCGCAAATGAATGAATATTTGAAGGAAAAAAACTGGATAATGTTAATATACAATATATAATCAAATAAATAAGGTCATTTTCTACGCTGTGATATTTTCGAACCAAGTTCTAGTCATATATGTTGTGTTTGAGGGACATTTTGGAGCAAATATCTCAAATATAAAAACCACAGAAATCTAAAACCCCTTACGGCAAGCAGGAAGTGAAAAGGAGGGTTTTCTTTATAACTTGAAATAACTCATCCTTTAAAACAGTAATGCAACAAGGGTTTAGTTGCATCTCAAAATATACTAGTGTGTTTCAGCAGTCAGGTTTTGCTCTGAATTTCCTCCTCTATGAGTTCAGCTAACAGCTAACTTTATTCTGACAATTACTCAACCAGCTCTCTGTAACTTTGGTAACTTTACCTGATCGGGTCTTGGGGAGGCCTGGAGCATTCTGGATGAAGTCTGGTGTAGCGATGGCACCGATCTTCTCCCGCACTGCGAACACAAAAGACAAAATCAAATCAGATTTGGACTATCAATAGTGAGTAGAGAAGTACAAATGCATAAAAAGAAAGATATCTCAAGCAGAACTATATACAATACATTTGTCAGAAATTGTTTTGGAAACCTTCATTGAAGCACTTTTCTGAATAAAAAACATAGATAGCGCCCTCTGCTGTTCATAAAAAGCTACAATGATTATGTTTTATTTTACTGTCTTTATATGTTTGCATTGCTATTGAACTGCTTCTCAATAAATAGTTACATTCCTTTCAGATCTTTCTGCCTGACGAGGATACAATTAAAAAAAAAAACTTGTATGCGCCGTTCCCTGACCAGGCTGTGTTTACCGACCTTGTCTTTTGAGGTCGGCCTCCAGCGTGCGGTTGAACGTCAGTCCATCAGTCAGAGTTACGAAGCAGTAGAGGCTTTCTCCTTTCACAGGATGAGGTCTGCCCACCACCGCAGCCTCGGCAACGGCCTCGTGCTCCACCAGAGCCGACTCCACCTCCGCTGTACTCAATAAGTGACCTGCAGGGAAAGAGAGGAGCAAAGGGAGGTGTTTAACGAATCTTGGCTTTTAGATATTCCCAATTTATCACAGAGGGCTCAGTGGGCGGTCTTACCGGAGACATTCAGCATGTCGTCTATCCTCCCCGTTATCCAATAGTACCCATCCTCATCTCTACGGCAACCTGTAACGGATGAATAATAAAATCATTTAAAATAAAAAAAAATGCAACAAAATAAGATATAAAAGGAAATAAAGAACAAAATATATTAAAAGTAGGTCTTATCTCTCACCATCTCCTGTGACGTAATATCCCGGAAACTTCTTGAAGTACACGGTTTCAAACCTCTGCTTGTTCCCGTACACCGTCCTCATCACACCGGGCCACGGCTGTTTGAACACCTGTTTGAAAGCAGAGGGAGCAGAAACTGATCAAAACACAGGACCAGTGAATACATCAAACATCATTAACACGTGGTGATGATGATGATGATGCTCACCAGGTACCCTTCGCTCGGTCCCTCCAGCTCCTCTCCAGACTCATTCAAGATGGCCGGAACCACTCCGAAGAACGGGAATGTCTGGAGGACAGAAATGATGGCAAATAAAAGTTTGTTTTTATTGGATTTGTGTTTAATTACCTCCACCAAGGAGTTTATATGTGTAGCTTAGTCTGTCTGTCAGCAGGATTAATGATAAGCTCCTGGTACAATTGTCATTAAACTTGGTGTTATAATACACGTATGATAACATTGTGTAAATAATCAAATGCCTCTTAAATAATTTCTGATTCTATACACTTTTTCATTGTCTTAAATGTTTTTTCTATCACTTCTTTCTTCTTCTTTTGTCTCTTATTTTCAGTTGTTTTCTAATAGCATTCATGCAACATTGTTAAACATGTTCAAAATGTATTTAATTCAGTGTTAAAGCAGAACTGTGTTATATTTAATTTACTCACAGCAGATCCAGGTTTCATGGGTGTGGCTGCAGGGAGAGGAGTCAACACATGTCCACCCTGAAAGGCCAGAGAACATCCAGTTAGAAAAGTGTTTTATCCCACAGGGTGTGAATAACCTGTGTTTCCAGCAGAGGGCAGTCACACTCTGCAACTACTGCTACTACTGAATAATATTAATAATAATACATTTAATTTGAATAGTGGCTTTCTAAGTGATCAAACACTTCAAACAAGCATGCATACAAATAGGATAACAAAAGATACAATAAAATAAATAAGAAAAACGCAGAATAAATATTGTATTTTAAATTGTCAAGACTGTAGAGAAGGCCATCCTTTCCTGCCCATTTAACATTGATGAATGCAAGACATACTGGATGCCACTTAGTGGATATGTAATATTATAACTTACAGTTTCTGTCTGCCAGAAAGTGTCCACGATGGGACATCTCTTCTCTCCCACCACGTTGTAGTACCACTGCCAGGCCTCGGGATTGATCGGCTCTCCCACCGTCCCCAAGACTTTCAGAGATTCCCGCTTATACCTGCAGAGAGAGCGTCATTTACCACAGAAACCATTCGAACGGCTCCCTTGCGTGACCAATAACATGTTAGATTATGATGGTCTGAGGCGACTCACTTGTGCACCGGCTCTTTGCCGTACTTCATCAGCAGCCTGATGGCGGTGGGAGCCGTGTAGAACTTGGAAACATGATATTTGTCCACAATCTCCCACATACGGCTCACATCTGGGTAAGTAGGCAGGCCCTCGAACTGAAACACACATAACAAATCGTAATTATATAAGAACTTGAACAACAGAAAGATATTTTAAAAAGAAGAGGAAATTATATAATTAATAAAATAAGAAGTATATCTATAAATAATTGTATTTTAAGGACAAAGAGTATTGTATGCTGTACAACTTGTTAAGACCCCCGAGGGAAACATTTTAAAAGACAGTGACTTAAGCTCTATCTCTGGTCTAAACCCAAACATTTTAAAATGTAATTAAAACTAAAAAGCGTTTTCCACCTGTAAGGCTTTTATAGTCATCTATGCAAAATCCTATAAATAGAAATCATAGGACAGATGTATTTAAATGAAGCTTTCTTTAGTTGCAGATAGAATCAGCCACCACCTGCAGGCAGACACAATCGAGTTTGTAAAAACAGGAAGTGGAGTAACGGCCCTCACTCACCAGGACGCTGGTGGCCCCGTTGGCCAGCGGGCCGTAGGTGATGTAGGAGTGTCCGGTGATCCAGCCGATGTCTGCCGTGCACCAGTACACGTCGTCAGGCTGGTGGTCGAACACCAGTTTGAAGGTGGTGGCGGTGTAGACCATGTAGCCACTGATGGTGTGGAGGACTCCCTGCAGGCGAGAGGAGCGTTGGGAAGGATTTGACGCGGTGGATGATTTTAAAACAGTGATTTAAAAAAGACAAAAGCATATTTTTGTTGCGTGATGGAATAAAATGATAGAGATATTTATAATTTGTTGCTTGAGAATGAGAAATGTGTATTGCTTCAAATTATGTTATATGTATATTTTATCCCATTATTTTTACTTCAAACCTCTTTAAAAACATATTTAATGATATTTAATTGTTGAAGGGTGTCTAAGATCTACGTTTTTAACTTCCAATAAAAAAATAACATAACTTGAACATTTTCAGACAGCTCGCTTCAATTTTCACATTTACATTTTAACAGTGTATCTGTATGGATGAGTGCAGTGTGTATGTGTGTGTGTGCGTGTGCGTGTGTCTACTCTACCTTGGGTTTGCCGGTTGAGCCGCTGGTGTAGAGGATGAAGAGAGGATCTTCAGAGTTGCACCACTCTGGTTCGCACTCGTCTGAAGCTCCACGTACCAGAGCGTGCCAACACAAGTCCACCTTGGGGTTCCACGGGACCTGCAATCAAACACACACAGAAACACACAGAAACGTGCACAGACAGGACAAGTGAATACAATATTCATGACCCATGTCAATCAGGTAATTGACATTGAAATGACAGATGTTTTTATATGCTAAAATAAAAACAAAAGGGAAAGAAAGTTAGTTTGACAAACTAGTTAGGAGAGGAGTGCAAAACGTGAAGTCTGTAAATCTTCAGTTACTGTGAAGCAATCAATTAAGTGCATTTAGGAAACAAACAAGTCATTTTTTTCTTTCTGAAAATCAGAGCTGAATAACTTTCCATCTGATATAAAATAAGATCTCAAATATAAGGTAAATATAAGACAGAACGAAAGATAAGCGATAAATCAAGATAAGGAAAAATAAGATGCATGTTGGTAGCTCTGAGGAGAACAGGAACACTACAGGGGAAATTAATCTGGTTAATTTAAATTAAACTGATCTTTAACGTGTTTTGGATTAATCTCATTTGCCTTCATTCTGCCACAAAGAATCAAGTTAGCCTCTGTTGACGAGTGAATCGATCCTGATCTGTCCAGTCAAACCCACAACTCACACAGTATTACACAAAAAGCTGTTTAGATTAAGATTAGTAAGAAAATCACAACAATCTTCAGAGACAGCAGGTCATTGGGCTGTGTAAAAGTAAGTAGAAAGTGTAAAACTGCAACACGAAGGGTGAGTTCACAACAGATACAAAAAGAGAAAAGTGTTATTACCAATTCAACTCTGACAGACGGCCCAGAAAACATCTGAGATTATTTTTTATTTCATTTTAAGTGCAATTTTCGGTCTTAATTCAGATTTTCATGCAGATTTTTTCCTATAAAAGTTTACTGAAATGTAATCTGTTATCTTCATCAACAAAAAAAATGTTTTGTCTTAATATCAGCGGATAACAGAAAGAACATTTTCATCACAATTACATTTGTTTGTAAATCAGGGAGGGGAATAATGATACATTTTAATGTTCACAAATGTACTCTGAACCGTCAAATCACATCATTTAAAATGCTGTTGCTGGGTAAAAACAATAAGCAATAATAATGTCTTAATTTATATCAGATTCAAAAGAAAAATATTATATTTATCATAGAGAAGCATAGATTTAAAGTGCCAACAATTTATGAAGCAAACGTCTTTCTTCGTTTATTGTTTTTATTCTACAGCAGCAATATGACAGGTCTACTTGTGGGGGAAACATTCTTCTAAAAAGCCAAAAGAAGAAAGGGGGTGATGGGGGTTTAGTGGAGGGAGGAGGGAATGAAAATACCTGCGGAACAGGACGAGTTTTCTTTACCCTCCCTGTCTGTTTCTCCTGCTGGGCGGAGGAAAGGAAAGGAGGGAGAGGAGGAGGAGGAGGAGGAGCAGGAGGAAGGAGAAGTTAATGAGGGAGAGTGGTTATTAAAAACAAATTAAAAAAACACAAAATTAAAAGAAAAACCAGGGTCCATAACGTCACCAAAAGTTGATATGGAGAGAGGATTAGGGAGCTTTTTAAGTTTAAAAAAGATTGTAGCTTTTGAAAAAGACCCAAACCACAAAACCAGTTGTAGAGAAGTCAGTAAAAGTCTTTACAGGTGTCTTACTTTGTTAATATAATGGATGTAAAGGATTACAATTAGAAAGACTGTTTAAAAGGATAAAGCTGGCTTTAGTCCATATCTTTCTTTTTGTCAATAAATCCCATCAAGTAGTTTCTTTAGTTTGTCTCCAAGCCCAGTGGTTCCTAATACAGAGGTAACTCTTTAAAAACACAGATGCATGGTTTAATCATTTTTCAAATCAAATCAAGTTTTATTTATATAGCACATTTATATACGATTTTTGGTCGAGCCAAAGTGCTGTACAAATAGTAAAAATACCCTACAGTAAAGACATTTTACAGCAAATACAACAGCACAGTTTGTTCAGAATATCAGTATGAGAGAAAACGACACCCTCTGTCCTTAGACCCTCACATCGTACAAGGAAAAACATCCAGAGAAAAACCCACAATTTAAAGGGGAAAAATGGGAGAAACCTCGGGGAGAGCATCAGAGGAGGGATCCCTCTCCCAGGACGGACAGACGTGCAATAGATGCCGTGTGTAAATCGAAGAGATAATATGTTTTACAGCGTAGGTAGACCGAATGTTAGGAAATGCATGTGTCTATAATAAGAATTTTTAGCTCAATTATCTATTTTTGCTGTTTGAAAGTGTAGCATTCAATCAAACAATCAGGTGTATTGTAGTGGTAGTGTAGTTTAAATGTAGTTTGTTCTTACACCATCAGCAGGGAAATTTATTACATTTCTTTATTCCTCATAAAAAAAAGGATTATGAAAAAATAATTTGCAAACTTGCAGAAACACTTGTGTCCAAACGAGTGTTATTTTCAGCTTTGAGTGGGATTTATTGACAATAAGAAAAATACAGAATATCCCCACCCCTTTTCTTAAAAAAATACTGAGAAATGTAATTAGTGTGGTATTATTTACAAGTTAGTCAAATTGACCCTTTTTTAAGTTTTCTGCCAAAAAAGGGAGTAGCAAAGCAATGATGTTTTCTTAGGGAAATGTGAACTTAAAATAAAAATATAAAACACATAAAAGGACACACCATGATGGGACTGCATGATATGATAAGACAGTATGACCGTAGAGGATCGATCTAACACTGCAGGAACTCTTTGGCCCGGTCTGGAACGGCCCGGTTTGGGTTTTTATCTTTTAGTTTATGGTTTACCTGCAGATCAGGACAGGAGCGTTTGGCGGGAGGAGACTGAGAGCCCAGAGGAGTCTCTTCTGCTTCTTTAGACAAGTGCTTCAACATTATACACTTCTGTATAGGGAAACCCCTGTGCACACACACACAGACAAAGAGACTTAGATTTGATAATCACTACGTCATACACACTGAGCATAACAGACATGTTTCTCTGAATGCTCTGTATGCTTAAATATATTATTTGCAGCATTAACAATCATTATTAACCTTATAATACTAAAGTACTGTATATTAATAGTGTGTGTGTGTCTGTGTCTGTGTCTGTGTGTGTGTGTATCTTACTTGTCTCTGCATTTCTGCAGTGCTTCGTTAGCTATGAGCTTCAGGTTGATCAGCTTATCTCCTCGGTAGAAACCATCTTTGCAAATGAGTTGGACAAAGAGAGAGTGACAGGTGATGAAGAGAGGGAGGAGGAAGAGAAGATAAAGAAATACATCTGGATTCAGACCAGATTGAGCAAGAAATAACTGATAACGGAAGCTAACTTCGGGCGGGACTGGATATACAGTATGAGCAGGGGTTATACTGTAAACATAAGCTGCTGGAAGTGGAAGAAGTAAACTCATAGATTCTACTTCAGTGTACTACTTTGTTTGTTAAAAGTCCTGAATTCAAAATCTATATTAAAACTGCAAAGTCATAAGAATCAAAATATACTTAAAGTACCAAAAGTAAAGAAGTCACCATGAAGAACGGCCCATTTCAGAATAATGTGCATTCAATTATTTGATTGTAGAGTGGAGCCTATAAATACATAAATGAAGTCTAAAGACCTCTTTTCTTAACATTTAATTACGCAACCTAATTTATGTATTGATTATATTTGATCTGAATATGTAAAGTAACTTAAGCTCTCAAATAAAAAAAAATACAATACTCGCCCCTGGATTGTAATGAAATAAAAGTATAAAGTAGGAGAACATTTAATTTCTCACATTAAATACAAGTTCCTAAAAATTGTACTGAAGTAAATGCACTTTTTTTTCCATCAATGTCTGGAGGTAGCTTTTTTTTTTATGTAATACGTACACTATCTGATACTAAGTCTCTTTTAGGCTCACATCATTTGGTGCCCAGGCATTTGTTACATTTCAATGTCATGCTTTTTAATGTTGGGCTCTCATGTTTTACAGCATGGGCCTCACCCCTCTGCAGTTTCAAAGGTAGTTGAGATAGTTTACTAAACTTTTACCATGGGTAGTAAAACTCAACGACACCCAGTGAAGAACAGAGATCTGTGTTACCATCCATGCTCTAATTACGTTCTTAACAAGCTAATAAAACTCTCTGAGTACACATGCCGGTCAGAAGGAAAGGCTCTGATCCGATTACACGACTTCTATGAATGAGAAATGTGTTAATGTGTGAACGCCAACCAAAGGCCATTAACTGCAGATTTACAGGATTATCTACACAGACTTTAATCCGGCTAATAAGACTTTGATTACTGGGCTCAGCGCAGCAGCTCGTCTCAATTTATTCTGCATTTCCTTTCAGTTTCACTAAGGCGCGTTCAGGGACCTGAAACATTTTAACGCCATTTCAATTTCTCAGATGTTATCTCTCCTGTCATTTCATTTTGAAGCAGATGAAACTGAAGTTCATTTTCACTGCATATTATATTGTATATAAATCAATAGACTTTTTTAATTGTCAGAAAATTGTGAAAGAGTTTGTCAGCGTTCAAAATAATGTTTTTTTTGTTTGTCCAAAACCAGAAGATATTTGCTGTACCAAAAAACAGAGATGACGGAAATCTCCATGTTTGAGAGACTGAAAAATGTCATGAAAAAAGTATAAGAATGGTTACAACCCCAATGATCCAGTAGTAATTTGATGACGATACATTTGTCTTTTTTTGATACGGTAGCAGAATAGATCCAGAACAATTTGCTTATCTATCCAGTGGTGTATTTTTTTATAAATCATTCCCTGTACCCCAAAAGGCCTTTCAGATATTCTGCCGTGTAGATTTGTTTTAGTGTTTTTACAATCCCACCTGCTGTGATGAGCAGCGAACACTCCGAGTCCAGGATCCTCTCACACAGAGACTCTGCTGAGAAACCTGCAAACTGGAAACAAAACCCCACACACAGTATTAAAGTATTAAAAATACAAACTTTATCTTAAACCATAATTTACCATGTTAACATGTTTTTCTCTGCTATGGAAAAATATGTTTTTATGCACTATTTGTATTTGTTGAAAGGGTGTTGAAGGCATTTCATTTTGTGTGAAGTGGATCCCACTCATGAGGCGGATACAAGCATTAGTATTTGTGTAAACTATCAGCTACCAATGGGATGTTTAAACGCTCTGATGCTACAAATATTCTTTGTAGCATCCATGTGGTTTCTCTACTGAGACTTGACCGCTCAAGAAGACAACAAAGTCTTTCCTTCTCTGGAAATAAGCAAGTGAGCTCTCTGGGATATGTATAAAATAACTGTCTTTTAAAACCTTGTGAAAATGTAAAGGGTGTTTCAGTCATTTAATTTAGTGTGAAGTGGATCCAAATCATGGAGCGGATGCAAGCATTATCTTTGACTTTCATTAAATGTGAGATAGGTCATTTGTGCTGCATTCATGTAGTGTCGGAATATTCTGCAATCTTGCTTCTCTAACTCACCACGATGGAGTGAACAGCTCCGATGCGGACGCAGGCCAACATGGCCACCACCAGCTCCACCACCATGGGCATGTAGATGGAGACACGGTCGCCCTTCTTCACTCCTACAGACACCAAGACGCAGTGCGATCAGGTCAAATAAAACAGACGTTTGCCTTAAGGGGCCAACAACTGTGGAGTAACCTTCTTTTTAGCATCAGACAGGCTTCTTAAGTGTCCTCTTTGAAACATATTTTATTTGAGGTTTTGTTTTCTTCTCTATTGATGTATTCCCAAAAATGTTCCTCATTGTACTTTGTCTAATTGTGCTGTTTCTGTAAAGGGCTTTTTAAACTTAATCAAAAGCTATATAGAGTTGCATTGAGCATTCTTATTAAATAAAAAGAGCAATCCCTCTTTTGATCTTAATATTTGTATATATATGTTTCTTAAATTGCGCTTTGTTTCTTGTTTCTATGTCTGTGAAGCACTTTGTAAACTTCTTTTTTGAAAAGTGCTAAATAAATAAAGATTATGATCATTAAATGCTGAATAAAAAGGAGAAATCACATTTAATCCCGTTTACTAGAGGATCAGCCAAGTCTTCACAGCCCTATTTAATTACACAGTTGTATTTATAAATCCGGTAGATTTAACAGGTTGACGTACCCTGAGACTTCAGGACGTTGGCGAACTGGCAGACCCTCTGCAGCAGCTCTCTGTACGTCACCGTCAGCTCATCCCCCGGCTCGTTGCCCTCCCTGAAAACACATCAAAACATAAAGAGAAATGTGAGAGAGAACATCTTATTTTAACAAAAACTAATCTGTTAGTAAACTGACTGCTACATGGAGGGTGCATGGGTTTACAGCTCCTTCTTCATTCATATAATCAATCAATACTCAATTAAAAACACTATTGCCTAATCATTTCTGACACTGGTTTCTACAACCAACATAATCCCACTCGTTAATCACATAATTATAATGAATCTATATTCAATTCAAACTCCTTTTGCTAAAATGATGCCAATTGAAACAATCATTATAAATCATTGCATTCTTATACTCAATTTATACTCAGTTCAAGCCACTTTTGCTTATTCATTTCTTACAAGGGTTTCTGATACATCCCAATTATTATAATTTACATGTTATGCTTAATCATTCTTACGTCATAACCAGTGTTACCCCTACCATTGTCTTGGAGGGCGCTGCGCCCCGCCAACGGAGCCCCACGCCCCCCCCCTGAAATTCAAGGTGGTTTTTTTTCATATATTTATATATATATATATATATATTAACGATATATGATATAGCTAGATATAGATAATATATATATATATATCTATTATACTAATATAGATATATATATATATATATAATATATTATATATATATATAGATATATATATATATATATATATATTATATATCTCTATATATATATATATATATATATATTATCTATATATATTGGGATAAAGAAGTTGCAGGTTGATTGACGTCAGTCAGAAAATGTTATTGCATAATTTCCTGTTAACACAAAATGGTAAAGTACATGGATTTCTTGCCTCAAACCTGGCTACAATGACATTTGTTAAACGACATACTGTACACAAAGGCCAACGTCGCCCCGCACATTGTGATTTCCAGACATATTTTCAAACTATTATTTGGTTGACAAATGAATTGTAAAACATATTTTCTGCAGTGATGCTGCAACTGACAATTATTCTCTCAATTAACTGAGTAATTGTTTGATCTGAAATGTAAAAGAAATAGAGAAAATCCTATTTTCCTGAAGCCTAAACGTTTCCTAACCAGCTTAAATCACTATTACATTCATTATTTTAGCTCCAATTGTTCAATAAATTAATAACGACAATATTCCAGAGTTGAACCCCGTCCCTATGAAACTCATTTGGTATAATTAAAAGCTTTTATTCGAAAAGTTCTGTATTGTTGGTTTTGCATAAATGATCTATCCAAGAATGTAAAGGGTTAACAGTATGACAATGAGAGGCTTAAGTAGAGATGAATTTAATTATCGTGATACAACTGATACATTAATATAATTATATAAATGTAATAATAGTGCAAAGTTGGGTCCCAGCTCTCCTCTTCATCACTAACTGTGTCTCGTCTCTGTAGACTCTGAGAGACGAGATTCACGGACACGGATGTAATTTAATAATCTGGAGAGGCAGCGCTGTCACAACTCATTCATCTCTCTGTGCTCTCGAGACAATGCTATTCATCTAAAAGCCTTAGTCCAACAAAACGAGCCTGTGTGAAATATGAGCTACGTGAACTTGAATGTTACTTTTGCAAGGATGCATTTTCCTTCAACGCCCAGGGTGTAACTGTGTTGTGAAAAAGGGGAAAGTTGAAATCTTTCACAACTGGGCTGAAGTTCTGCCGATCAAAATCTGGCTGTGATAAAAGTTCCGTTTTTTAGATCTTTTTTTTTTGGGGACTATTATTACATTTATATAATTATATTAATGTATCAGTTGTATCACGATAATTAAATGAATCTCTACTTAAGCCTCTCATTGTCATACTGTTAACCCTTTACATTCTTGGATAGATCATTTATGCAAAACCAACAATACAGAACTTTTCGAATAAAAGCTTTTAATTATACCAAATGAGTTTCATAGGGACGGGGTTCAACTCTGGAATATTGTCGTTATTAATTTATTGAACAATTAGAGCTAAAATAATGAATGTAATAGTGATTTAAGCTGGTTAGGAAACGTTTAGGCTTCAGGAAAATAGGATTTTCTCTATTTCTTTTACATTTCAGATCAAACAATTACTCAGTTAATTGAGAGAATAATTGTCAGTTGCAGCATCACTGCAGAAAATATGTTTTACAATTAATTTGTCAACCAAATAATAGTTTGAAAATATGTCTGGAAATCACAATGTGCGAGGCGACGTTGGCCTTTGTGTACAGTATGTCGTTTAACAAATGTCATTGTAGCCAGGTTTGAGGCAAGAAATCCATGTACTTTACCATTTTGTGTTAACAGGAAATGATGCAATAACATTTTCTGACTGACGTCAATCAACCTGCAACTTCTTTATCCCAATGCAAACTAAATGCCACAAATGTACTCCTTCAAGTTTGTCTGTTTTTTGCTTTAAAAGCTCTCTGAGTTTTTCCTCTATTCCCCTTTTGCAATATAATGTGTAAGAGGGGGACAACAAGTGCACATTTATAAAACACACGCATATTATTTTACACATTTTCCCTATGAATACTTTTCATATGAGATAGTAATGTACCGTGGAACTCGGACACAGCTCAAGGAGTAAAAGTAAAAAACACCTGAGGGAAAAACGTCCGTCAACAAGAAAGAGATGAGGCGTAAAGTAAATAAAAAAAGACATGGCCGAGAAATAGTAGAGAGAGCATTATGAAAGAGTGTTTAGAGGGAGGTAAAAAGAGTGCAATCTTCGGAGGACTTTAAATCCACCATGGGGGGACAAAACTGTTGCAAAACTTGAGCAACAGTATAAAATATTTAAGCATGAACACGCATGTTTATGAGCATTGAATACAAGCTTAAACACGTCACAAAAGGTTCCTTCCCTGAAGTTTAAATGTGTTCTCAGTCTACCAACATGTGTAGACATGGACCATAAAGTAGAAAATACGGTGGCCCGGAAGTGCAAGACACCACAGCATTTCAGAAAACACAACAGCATTTCAGAAAACGCTACACCATTTCAGAAAACACCACAGCATTTCAGAAAACACAACAGCATTTCAGAAAACGCTACACCATTTCAGAAAACACCACAGCATTTCAGAAAACACAACAGCATTTCAGAAAACACCACAGCATTTCAGAAAACACCACAGCATTTCAGAAAACACAACAGCATTTCAGAAAACACCACAGCATTTCAGAAAACACAACAGCATTTCAGAAAACGCTACACCATTTCAGAAAACACCACAGCATTTCAGAAAACACAACAGCATTTCAGAAAACACAACAACATTTCAGAAAACACCACAGCATTTCAGAAAACACAACAGCATTTCAGAAAACACAACAGCATTTCAGAAAACACCACAGCATTTCAGAAAACGCAGCAGCATTTCACAAAACGCTACACCATTTCAGAAAACACAACAGCATTTCAGAAAACACAACAGCATTTCACAAAACGCTACACCATTTCACAAAACGCCGCAGCATTTCACAAAACACAACAGCATTTCACAAAACACCACAGCATTTCAGAAAACACAACAGCATTTCACATTGGACGGAAAGGGTATTCCTTTAGGGAGAACACTTCTTGTTTGTGATTGGACAGAGCCAGCCAGAGAAGCACTGCTGTGATTGGTTGTTTTTGCTGCCAGTCAAGAAATGACGCTTCGTGATTGGTCAGCACCCGAGCGCAACATGTCCCAACACATCAACCGTTAGCTGTTAGCACACACTCAGAGCTCCTCATATCTGTTCAGAAACTGGACAAAAGTTAAACAAGTACAAACCACAGACTGTCTGTGTCATGGCGAATACAGTCGCTGCTTTATTTATGTCTGTATGACGCTGTTGTGAGTGTGGACGGAGCAGCTACAGGTTAGTTTAGCCTGATCGATCCGCCCCCTCTCCAGCACGTCTTGTTTGAATGACAGGAGTAAACACTGACAGCTGCGGTGAAACTCGACAACAAAATGAACATATTGACCGTGATTTAATTGTAATACACGTTTCAAAGTGATGCCGAAGTAACTACATACTGATACCGGTTAGTAAAAACCATGAATTAATGCTTTGACAAGTCTGCAGACAAGACAGCAGGCGAAAAGCTTTTAAAATGCGTGTTTTCTGAATGGAATCGGATCCATCAAGCTAAACTAACCTGTAGCTGCTCCGTCCACACTCACAACAACGTCATACAGACATAAATAAAGCAGCGACTGTATTCGCCATGACATATACAGTCTATGGTTTGTACTTGTTTAACTTTTGTCCAGTTTCTGAACAGATATGAGGAGCCACTGAGTGTGTGCTAACAGCTAACGGCTGATGTGTTGGGACATATAGCTGTTAGCACACACTCAGAGCTCACAGCTCCTCATATCTGTTCAGAAACTGGACAAAAGTTAAACAAGTACAAACCACAGACTGTCTATGTCATGGCGAATACAGTCGCTGCTTTATTTATGTCTGTATGACGCTGTTGTGAGTTTGGACGGAGCAGCTACAGGTTAGTTTAGCCTGAAGGATCCGATTCCATTCAGAAAACACGCATTTTAAAAGCTTTTCGCCTGCCGTCTTGTCTGCAGACTTGTCAAAGCATTAATTCATGGTTTTTACTAACCGGTATCAGTATGTTGTTACTTCGGCATCACTTTGAAACGTGTATTACAATTAAATCATGGTCAATATGTTCATTTTGTTGTAGTTGGTATCTCCCATAGGATTTACATGGAGATACGCCCCGCCCCCTCTCCAGCGCGTCTTGTTTGAATGACAGGAGCAAACACAGCTGACAGCCGCCGTGAAACTCGAGCGATTAGAGCGATGCGAATATTGGGTAGTCTACCATAGTATTTACATGGAGATAAGCCCCTTAAAAACCATGAATTAATAAAGCATTAATTCATGTTTTTTTCGCATCGCTCTAATCGCTCGAGTTTCACCGCAGCTGTCAGTGTTTACTCCTGTCATTCAAACAAGACGTGCTGGAGAGGGGGCAGATCGATCAGGCTAAACTAACCTGTAGCTGCTCCGTCCATACTCACAACAGCGTCATACAGACATAAATAAAGCAGCGACTGTATTCGCCATGACACAGACAGTCTGTGGTTTGTACTTGTTTAACTTTTGTCCAGTTTCTGAACAGATATGAGGAGCTGTGAGCTCTGAGTGTGTGCTAACAGCTAACGGTTGATGTGTTGGGACATGTTGCGCTGTCGGGTGCTGACCGATCACGAAGCGTCATTTCTTGACTGGCAGCAAAAACAACCAATCACAGCAGTGCTTCTCTGGCTGGCTCTGTCCAATCACAAACAAGAAGTGTTCTCCCTAAAGGAATACCCTTTCCGTCCAATGTGAAATGCTGTTGTGTTTTGTGAAATGCTGTTGTGTTTTCTGAAATGCTGTGGTGTTTTCTGAAATGCTGTGGTGTTTTCTGAAATGCTGCGGCGTTTTCTGAAATGCTGCGGCGTTTTCTGAAATGCTGTGGTGTTTTCTGAAATGCTGTTGTGTTTTCTGAAATGCTGTTGTGTTTTCTGAAATGCTGTTGTGTTTTCTGAAATGCTGTTGTGTTTTCTGAAATGCTGTTGTGTTTTCTGAAATGCTGTTGTGTTTTCTGAAATGCTGTTGTGTTTTCTGAAATGCTGTTGTGTTTTCTGAAATGCTGTGGTGTCTTGCACTTCCGGGCCACCGTAAGAAAACATATAAAAAGCTGCACAGTTTAAACCCCAGAAGGAAACCGAGATGTTTTTGTGCAACTTGTTTGACATTAGACTCACATAACTTTAATGAGCAGTGAAACGCAGAGTAAAATCACTTTCAGATGTGTTGCGTTAAATCCAAAATGACTGTTTCATGCTCGTTCTCTCTTTTTATTGCTTAACCGGTTGAGGCTGATAAGACCAGCATTACAGGAACACACACACACACACGCACACATAAGCCCCGCCCTCCCCTAGCATCCAGCATATGAAACTGTTGCAAAACGCCTCTTTTAGCAGCAGTGAGTGACAGCTCACTCTACAGCTTCAGTGGTAAACTGATCCAGAAACACACTGCTGCCTCAGTGGAGTTTCTCAATAGTGCACACACTGTTTCTTTAGGTTCTTCCAGTATAGTGTGTATATGTGTGTGTGGGTGTGTTGGTGGTGGGCAGGGAGCTGGCAGAGCTGAAAGATCTCTGTGACCCGCTTGGCACCGAGCGCTAATGGGAGTTCACAGAATGACTGATACTGTTTTAGAGCACTGACATTGATAATCATTTACAATACGATATCTGAGCTGCAGAGTGTGTGTGTGTGTGTGTGTGTACAACCAGGACACAATAAAGACAGCGGTTATATAGTTTAGATACTGACAGATATGTAAGAGATAACTAAATTAAATATAATACTGGTTGTTTTTTTACATATAAACATACAATCCTGATAAGAATCCTTGTATAATCCCTTAACAGGACAGAGTTAAATCATGTTGTCAGTGCTCTTTGGAGAGAAAACTATGTACTGTTTCTTCATTAACTCACACCTTTGTTTGTTTTCGCAGCTCATATAACGTATAGGCTGAAATGCAACTGCCGAGATATCTGACATTAGATGATATACATTGTTATACAAGTGTGGCAGATCAATTAGTTATGCTAAAAACAGCTAAAAACAGCTAAAAACTTGTATACGTTTTATACTGTTGGTAAGACAAAACAAGCAAACTACTTTTTTAAAACACTTTATAAATAAATGAGTTGAACATGCAGGAGAAACATGTTTTGCATGCTGGTAAACACTTCACTGAAGGTCATCAGACAAGTTTGCCCGGCTATCTTTACTGCAAATGTTAAGAGCGATAATAGCACGTACACACATTAATAAACACACACACGCGCCTATAAATAAACAATAGTGATACACATCGTCAACACTGTGGCTTTGAATGTCAGGGACTGAGGAGGACAAACTGTTTCTTTAGTATGACGACATCACTTAAAACTAAAAAAGACCAGCGTATCAAATGATAATACACACAAGAAAATGTAAAAACTACTCGCATGCTTTCTTTTCTATTTCCTTAATGGAACAAGTGACTTCTCGAGGTCAGGGTGAAAACAGTATCAGCATTTAGTTTGAGTTAAAGTGGCTTAGTTCATCATTTCATTCATAGTGATAAAACTAAATAAAGAACAACTCATTTTTATTCAAAGCCATAAATTGAACACTGAACGTCATGTGCTAAAACACATTTTGCATTTTTTGACCGAAATGTAAGAAGTCCCTTTACGGATCTTACTCCTGTAGATGTTTTAAGTTCTAATTTGAACTCCTCAATATACTGTTGGGTAGTTTAATCTAAAAGATGATCATATGTTTGTAGCTTTGTCCTGTGAGAACCAAACATCTCTAAAAGAATCAGCTTTTCAGCACTTTCTCCCAAAAATAATCCTTGTTTTCAGATTTGAAAAGATGCATTTTTTAGCTGATCTAAGAGGCTTTTATACGCTTAAGAAGTAGCAGATTAAATCCAAAAACAATATTGACAATCTGTTAATTGTTGTATTTTTCAAGCAAAATGCTAACATGAATGCAGGTGTTCTGCTTTTTCTTGTCAAATGTGTTAATAAATTAAATATTCTGGTTTGCACAAATGAATCGATTAATGGCTAAAATAATCTGCAGACAAATCTGAATAAGAATAACTGTTTGTTACAGAGGAAACATTTAGCAGATAGTATGATTAGTGAATCGGCAAAAAGGTTGGCATAAGTTGAATTTAATCAATAAAAGTCTACATTTACTGGTTTAGCTGTTGTTTTTTTTGTGTAAAAAAATGTCACTTTTGCTCAGGGATTCAAGATGTTACACTACAAGACATCTTATAGAGAAAATGATCTAATATTAATGAAAATAATGATAAGTTGCAGCACTGCTTTCAGAGATGTTCCTGCACGTTAAAGTCAGCGGGGGCTCACTGTTCTGGTATCTCCGCTACATTTAATCACACGTTCCCACTTTCCCCATCCTCTCCCTGGATGGCACCGCTTTAAAAAGCCTTGTGCGGCCTGACTGCATTCCTCCCTGTGGCCTCAGCATTTACATGAGGACACATCAGAGCCCGGAGGCAAGAGGCACAAAGAGGGAGAAGAGAGAGTGAAAGAAAATAAGTGATGCTGCCGAGCGAGAAGAGAAGCCTTTCAGGACAAACAGGAACAAGTGCAGTGTTTCAGTAAAGAGGGTCAGCCAAGAGGAAGAGATGGAGAGGTTAAGGGAAAGAATAGGAGCAGGCATGTCAAATGATAAGAGTGATGATGCAAATGTGTGTACAGGGAAGTAGTCTTTTCTTTTACTTAATTAAAATAGACATAAATTGCCCTTTTAGCTCCAACGAATACTTGATTATCATAATAACAAACAACTTTTATCAACCCAAAAAAACATATTTTTAAATGTCATGCTGACAGGTGCACTTGTTGTGATGTGAACACACACACACACACACTCACCAGTAAAAGGCCACTTTATCTCCGAGCTTCCTCTCGTGGACGTTGCGGTCGAGCAGATTGTAGCAGATGTTGGTTGAAGCTCCTTCCATGAACTTGATGAATATTTCTCCTTTAGTCACATCGAAGTTGTATTCGAGGAACGGACCCGAGTGTTTGGTCTTCCAGAAGAAATCTTTAGCAATGTCGCCCCAAAACTCTGCAGGACGGGATGAGAGACGGACACAAAATAATAAATATACGTCTTCATCTCAGATACATTTGTAAGTTACAGGTCTCACGTATTGTCTTAATTAATGCAATGCTTCAGATTGAACAGGAAAGACAGTTATGTTGCAAATTACAGCTTGTATGTCGTTGGCCTGTGTGGCTCTTGCAGTCAGGCCACACATGTTGCAAGATGCATTTGGTTGACAGAGGATTCGGATTGTGACAACCACTTTTAGAATTAACTTTAAAATGTGCAAAAACAACAACAGAGGTCCACCAAAAATCACCAGAACAAGGTGAAATTAATTGATTATGTGTTCAATTTAAAAACTACACCTCAAAATGATTTTCATTATAATACAGATTGTTTCTCAGTTTATAAGTTAAGCAGTGTGTCTATGAAGTGCAAGAAATTAGTGGAAAGTCAATTTCCTAAAGTTCTGAAATGTCTTGTTTTGAGCAAGCAAATTTAAAAGATTGTATTTGTTGCTTCTTTTAAAAAAAAAAAATGTTTAAAAAGGTGTATGCTTTGAATCCAGGCCACTGTGGAAAGGACTGAGCCTTGCTACATTACTGCTGCTTGTTTAACCAGTTGAGCTACCAAGGTGCTTCAAAGGTCATCATTTAAAACAGAAAGGCAGCAAACCTTCCCTTCGGGGAAAATGCAACCAGATAAAAGCTTTTGAAAGACTGAGTGTTTCACTGAATAACCAGCAGAGCTCATGAAGAGCTAAATACAATATTTATTTTAGCATTGAACAAAAACAAAACCTGCCAACATATGTGTTTGCAACACAAGGTGGTTAATAATCATCTCCCTGTAACTTGTCCCACTTGTTGAAGTTCCTTTTGCGAAATGTTTATGGGCTAGCCTTCTCTGTGTATCATTAACATACATAACCATAAGGCATAATAACCCAGCATCGTTATTTCATCATGGCACAGCTATGGAGAATGTAATAACTGTTGTTTATAAACTCCTGAGCCCAAAGCCAAGGATCAGATTCCACCTGCAGGAAAAACTTGTTTCATGTCTCTTACATACTTTACACAGAGACTCCACTTCACAAGGAAATTAAATTAGCTAGTGTTTGATTAACAATAACTGCACTGATATGGAATCTGGTCTGGTAAATTCAGCAGAGACACGTCCCGCCCAAAGGACACACCGCTTCCTTATTACCAGAAAACCCTGACATAATCCAGCCGTACACGTTGTCTGCAGGAAACAATTAATCAAATATTTTTAACAAGCCATACTTACAGGTTTTCAGGGCTTAACATTTAAGTTATTTTGATTTAAAAGGGGACCTATCATGCAAAATGCACTTTTTGATGTCTTTTATACATAAATATGTGTGTGTCAGGGAACTCACGCAGCGTCAGAAAATAAAACCCTCTCTCTTTTCCTCCGTACCCAAATCTCTAAAAACGGGGGTACAACGGAGCTGATCCAGATTTGCGTCCGATACGACGTAATATCGGAAATGTAGGCTGGCTTTACACCCACGGCACTATCAGAAAGTTGCTATCAGAAACAATGCCCGACTGTTTTGGACGTAATATGATCGGTGTTTACATTAGCATCGCTAACACTCTACACTAACCTGTACTGGAGAGCATGTGTGTGAAGAAGCTGGATATAAAAAGGAACTCACCTTGTGGTATAACCGGCAAAAGAGAAAACCTTTGAGCTCCATACTGTTTCAGAAATAATCCTTGATAATCCATGATATGGCGTTTCATCACGGCAGTATTTAGTTTAGACAGTAGCTGCCGGGTCCCGCATGAGCTCAGCCTCCTCCTTTTTTATTTATCAATTTATTTATTTTTTAAAGGTTTATACCCCGAATCAGCACTTGTGAAACAGGAAGTGAAATAGAGGGATATGAGGCATGGCTAGAATGGGTGATCTGTTTGGTATTTTGAGCAAAACACTTCATAGATATATATACAAATATATAAGAAATATGTCTGAGACCTATGCTATTGCCTAAAAATAGCATGATAGGTTACCTTTAATTATTATTATGTTGATTTTACTCCTGAATTGTTGTTTTTTCCATAACATGTCATAGCATAGACAAAAGTGGCCGGAATAGAGATATCTTCTAATCTGATGTGCCCTCTAGTTAAATTAGGGTTGAGGGCTTGGCACAAGCCCTAAAATAATAATATTCTGAAATGCAGCTTTAAGTCACAGTCTGAGTAAAGTCTGAATAACTCAAATGCCTTTGCCTCAGCTGAAACAACACTGTGGAGGGTTTCTGCTCTGTATACTTTAGCACCTCTGACATAGACCTATTATATTTGCACCATCGCTTTTTAAATCAAATACATAAGACTTATATAGTTATGCAAAACGGCTCATTTCAGAACACTCTGTATTATATTATTGATTATAGATATCCTGGATAACAATTAAGTCTTAGTTACTTAGTTTGTTAACAATAATGTGACAATACTGTTTTAAAAAATCTTATTCCAAAGCCTGATTATTCTTAAGAATTACAACGTAATATCTCTTTTAAAATATGTAGTTTGTTATTATACTATCATCAAATCAGTGGCATAAAATGTTCTTTAAATGACAATAATATAGTTAAATTATAATTATTTCAGGGCCAATAAATAAAAAAAGAAGTACTTATCGTGGCTCCAGTCAATCGGAGCAGAAAATATAGGATAATCCAGTAAAGTAAAAATATCTCGAAATTCTAAGTACAGTAAATGTACTTTTACCACTTTAACAACTTAATGACATTGTGACAGAATTGACTTACCATCAGGATTCTCTATGGACTTTAAGTAAAGCTCCTTGTATTTCTCAAAGCTGGGGATGTGAGCTTCCTTCTTCAGCTCCTCAGACCCGTGGAAGACGTCTTCCTTTGGTACTTTTTCGGGAATCATCTCTGAAACGCTTGTTTAATACTTTTCCACGTTGGCTCTAGCACGCTTGCAGCCCAGCTTCGTTTGAATATCAATCGATATATCGACTGCACGCACAGACGCTGTCACAGATAATCAATATCAGCAATGCAGGACGGGAGAACAGGAGCTGCAGGAGCGAGCAGCACAATTAAGCAATGCAGCTGCAGCAAAGTTCATTCAGACTTCCTTGTTTTGCAGGATGTTTCCTTGTTGATTTCCGTAATACTTTACGTGCAAAAGCCGCGTTTGGACCCAACACGTGCAGCTGCAGTTGTGAAGCAAAGTCCGAATTAGTTTTCGTGCAGCTCCGGTGGATTTCTCGTGTGAAGTACCGCAAACAAGGACACGGCTGAGTGGGTGTCCAGTGAAGCTAACAGGCTAAGCTATCTCACACCAGTAGAAGGTGGACACGCGCTGAGACGAGGCCCTTCTGTATTAGCTTTTCAGACTCTACGTGTTTTTAATTATCAAATTAAAATCTTCACTCAGTCAGCAGAGGGTTTTCTAATAATGCCCTGGAGGCTGAATTGAACTGTTTTTGTCCCAGCGGTGACACTTCTTCTTCTTCGTCTCCTTTCCTTCTTCTTCTTTTCTTTTGACAACGATGAACTCTGTTTGGCTCAGACCGCCAGCCAATCAGAGCGCACGGTGCCTTCGCGTACTCCACAAAAGCTCCGCATTCACACTTTTAACAATGGTAAATGCGACCCCTCGTTGCGTTCAAGTGGTCAAGGTTGTCGTAAATACTTAATGGTGAAAAAAAAAAAGAAGAAAATAATTGTTTGTTTTTTTAATCATACTTCCTTTAACAGGCCATTTTATCTCCAAGACATGACAAGCATAATTAACCGTTAGAAAGGGTTATATTATAATATAAAGTTTAACTTAGTAAGACTTTGAATGCAACACTTCTACTTGTAACAAAGCATTTTTAGCTGATGTATAACTAAACACTTACACTTTATTAAATATCTGAGTAGAAAACTTCTTCCACTTCTGCATAGAATTGATCTTCGTATCCGCAAACATCGATATATATACATGTTATATATAACTATCGATCGATCTAACGCTGTGATAAGGAGCGTGTAGGATGGTCGTTTTGACAGTAGTCTTTGTACAGTAGTGTAAGGAAGTGAAGTTTGCCCCTACAAACAGCAGGTGGCGATATTGTTCAACTTTGGAAGGAAAATGTAGGCATAATGGACAAACATCGTCCAATTAATCCAGGAGATTACTCATTCTCAGTTTCAGTTTTTCTTGTACATTTGTAAATGGTTTGCATGCATACAATACAAATCAATTGTTTTAAGTAACTCAAGCTGTCTGATGGATTAGTTAAAGTTCAAAGGAAATATCTCAGTGAAGAAGTTGAGAGGGACATGAGAAGATTAAGAATACTCACTTTAAATACCAGCAACTCAAAATGTGTAGTATTTTACCACTGAGTGTCATCATTAAATTGTTTTTTGTTCTTTTACTTCATCTTTTCCACACTCTGGAAGTCCCTCCGGCCATCTCTGATGTCAAAGCTCTGGAGCGCTGAAGGTCAAAGGTCAACCTCAGGCCCGGACTGAAGGATCATGCATGATTCACAAAGACTGCTTTGTTTTCTGTGTTCAACGTGGTTTTCTTCAAGTTTCTCTGATTTGCTGCATGTTTCATATGTACAATGGACAAGGACTATTTCAAAAGTGCAGCAGAAAATAACAACTTTTGTTTGACACTTTTTTGGGTGAAATGTTTTGACAACTACGGGATTCATTTCCATTAAATGTTGTACAAATATTTATATTCTTATCAGGATCATTTGTAATAAAGTTCTTGATACTCATATTTAATTTACCTTGATTATCAGGTCCAAAGTATAATTGTCCATTACTTTGGAAAGCAGCAGAAAAAAGCAGAACTGAGTACACTTTTATACGGGTTTAATTTATCGCAACTCTCAAAATATACAGTTACTTTTATTCAAATACGATATTTTTCTTATATCGTGCAGCCCTAACCTACAGCAGTAAATGCAACTCACACATTAATGCAGCAGTTAATATAAATCAAAAACATAATTTGTAAAGTTAAAGCAAAACTTACTAGGAAAATTGCTAGTAATACTTTTTTACTTTGACTTAAGTAAGGTTTTGATTGTAAAGCGTTTACTTCTAGTGGAGGATTCCCAACTGTATTAGTTATTTTACTAAGGCAGATTATCTGAAATGTTCTTTGAATATAGAAAACATAAACTTTATATCTACTGGGAGTTGGGAACCTCATGTGTTTGAAAATATGTACAAAGCAGACTTGTAAAAAAAATTAGCGGAACCGTGTTGACGTGGAATACTGTTTTTTTATTGTCTGTACCAAACTTTTGTTTTGTTTTCAAGAGTATAACAAACACATTAAAGTCCAGTAAAAACTGTAGACGAGAGGAAAGAGACTCACAGTGAACACGCTTTTCGCCACTAATTGTTGAGAGGGAAAAGGTCAGAGGTCACACAAGCACCACCATTACCTTCAAAGCCACCATAAACACACACACCTGCATGACTTCAGCCAACATGCATTTTCAATGTAATCATGCACAAGTACTTCGAGATAATGTGGATCCCCAAAGCGCCGTTAAACGTCCTGAGCATGAACTCCTTCAGGCGTGTGTAACTGAAAAACATCCAGAAAAACTTCTTGTACCAAAGTTTGATACAACACACAGTCCTCCTCAGTAACACTTACAAGAATACATTTTTACAAGCAGACAGGAGTTAACAGACAACCTCAAATACTTGTCAGGAAAACCACCGACCCCTGACAGGTGATTTAATTTTAACAGTTTGTTTTAGGACTCTATAAAAAACAGACTTTTAGGGAGTTCGGAGGTTACATTGGCACTGGGTTCGGTACAGAGGCCACTATGCAAAGGGGGACATCCTTTTCCCCTTTAACATTGCATAACAAAAAGCACTTATTCACCAAGGCCCGACCAAACACACTGCTTGAGAAAATATAAAACAAATGGTAGGAAAGCTGCTGTTCTGGCTCACAGTATGCAGAGAGGAGGAAGTGTTTACGTCACGCAGTGTGTTTGTCCTCAGTGTGCTACGATTTGTCTTGGCATCAAAAACACCTAACAAACATGAATCGGTTTCCTCAGAAACTGGTTAATATGGAGCTTCAAAGTCATTAAATATGACTTTTGTAACATATGTGAGGCCTGGAGTGGATGGTGTAAGTAAAACAGCATTTGTAATTTATTGGGAGCATTTATTTTAAGTTGCATGTAGCACCAGCTTAGTGGGATTTTACCAATATCAAATTTGACTTTAACTGTTTAGTTTGGTTGCGTTTCTGCAATTAAAGCACCCTATGTAAACTATTTTGATAAACAATTGTTTTCATTAAGTCATGGTCGAACAAAACATTTCCAAAAAGCTTGAATTGTTAGGAATTCAACAAAAATATAAACCCAACATTTCTTTGGGTTGGACTGTTGGTCAAACAAAACATTCAACTTTCCAATTATCAGAAAATAGAAAATTGTGTTGCCACTTTTTAGATGAAAAAACTATCCAGCAGATTAAGCCATAAAACAATGTTTATAAATTGTAGAAACTCGTTAAAAAAGCTCAGTTTTAGCTGTGTCTCTTATCCAATAGTAGATTTTAAGTTAAAGTAAATCTTCTATTGACAAACTTTAACAGGGCCAAAGATCCTGACAGTAACAGCAGTTTTTGAGTACTGCACATTTGAACTTAAAAGATAATTTGTCTCGAGGAGGAAGGGAGATGTTTTCATTATTTCAGTGCCCAAAATGTTTTCATATGAAAATCAGATTATGGTGATTATGCTTTATCAGGCCTTCACCACAGCCAGATTCACTTACAGCTTATTTCTTTAGAATTTGAACGATAAGACCGAAGACGCCACAAACCATTTTGACTCGTCAGTATGATCAGTTTCCTGCTGTATACCCTAAGAACTGGGTGGCTGCGAGTAAAACAGGCTACAAGTCTGACAGAGTTCACACAAATTCGATGTAAAAGCTCCTAAATTAAAGCTGAAAGTCAGCCCGAACTTTAACCTCATAGTTGGATTTAAAACCCAAAATACTGCAAGTGTACTGCACTCTTGCAGCTCAGTGCACGGCCAAGGTTGTCTGTGCTTAGAAGAAAAGTAGCCCCTAAGTTCAAATAAGTCTTTGGATGTAGAGTAGAAAATAATACATTCTATAAAAAGTGAGCTTTAGACATTATTTCTAGAAGTCAAAGAAAGATGTTTCTTTTTAGATGGTCTTAATGAAGGCAACTATCAGAAAATACAACTTAAATACCCAGGCACCCTTTGATTATGTGCAACATTCAACCCTCACGGCAGTGTTTGTAAGATAGTGAAATTAAAACGCTTAAATACAAAATATCTGCATGTCTAAAATAACTGATCAGCTGATCCGTTTGTCCAAAGAGAAAAATGCTCAACTCAGCATTTCCTCTTTAATTTAATTCTGCAGAATATCACAAGTGTGCAGTAGTGATGCATTTTCTGCTCAACTTGTTGCAAGAAAAACAAATAATTTACTTGAAATCCTTGATTTAAAATCTGCTACTGCGAAACACCATAAATGTTTCTGCTTTATGAGCGTTTGATGGAAGACAGGCGCTCTGCTGCACCCTGACACATCTTTGTCCAAAAATACCTCCAATGTTGTTTATTTTCAGAACACATTAAAATATAACTAACAGTACAAACATTTGCCCAAACAGCAGAATCTTACATTAAAGAAAAATATAAAATAAGAAGTTATGAAAAATGTTTTCTTATGAAAGAAAATGCTATGAATAAGGCCATTGATAGTTTAGTACTCGAATAACACATTGCTGTCAACAGTTTGTGTGGAATTAACAGTAATGTGTTGTTTCAGATTAAGCACTTTTACAGAGTACAGTGGAACAAACTGGTCTTAATTCAGATCCACAATATATCATATTATTAGTATTAAAATTGGTCAATCAAGGAGTGGAGATTGGAAAAGAAAAGAGGAAGACGACACCTGTCTTGCATTCCCAGAGAGGAATATGCCTTCACGGTGGCAACTCATTGATCGTGCAATTATTATTTTTTTTTTTAAGTTTCAGGGTGAAAAAAATATCCAACTTTAGCAATCAGCAAAGTATTCATTGATCAACCTGACAAAGCCTGAAAGAAGCACAGGAGCCACTGTCAGGTATTAGTAAGGGTCACTGGTATAAAACAGACCTACAGAACACCGTTGATCATACAGTCAACCGTTTTCCACTTTTTACTAATTGGCATGTTGATCAAAAGGCGGCCATCTCACATCGACACCCAGGTTGAGGGAGCAAAAACCTAAATCTTAAGTTATCGTGAGAAGTCAACTAAACCTTAACAGAAAACAGTTTTATAAAGCTGAGACAATGACGGACAGGTGCCTGAAAAAAGGTCAAAAGAGAGTTGACGGGAAAATGTGATAAAACAGTAGCATACATTTACAAAAGCTTCTGAAGCTCAACGGGACAAAATCAGGATGATGTCCCTGGTGGAAAAAAAAAAAGGCCATGAGAAGACCGACTGCTGCCTTGTCCCAGACTAAACCCCGAGCCCTTTGGCATCACAAGTTGCTTTTCCTCGTTTTATTATCTTAGAAACATATCAGCTACATAAAACTGGAATTTTAGGTTTTTTCTAAATGCCTACAGGCTTGAAGTTTAATTTTTTATTTCAAAACACACAACTCAAATGACTAAAATTGGCAACAGTTAGCAAAAAGTACACCTCAGATTTAGTTTGAAATTATGCAAAACTACAGCTACAGCTTTTCCATTTTCCTCCAATTGAATACAAATCAGTGTCAACAGGAAGGCACAAAATGGCTGCAGTGTCTTTAAACACAAACAAAAAGTGTGTGTTAGTTTGGGACAGAGGGACAGCCGGGTCTTCAGAGGAGGTTCTTCATGTTTGATTTGTTTCAAATTGGTTATTAAACACATACAATCACACACACGCACACAAATACACACTCACACAGAGAACATCACCGTGCTTTTCACACTCAAGTTCATTACAGAAACCAGATATGTTCTGCACAATCTGGTTTTAAGGGTGGGTGGGGTTACAGGGGGGGGGGGGGGGGGCTGGTTGCGAGGCAGTGACCGAGGCTTTGTAGATTATTGATAAAAGATGGTTCAGGACAGAGGGAGCTGTACGTCTGCTGAAGGCTAGAAGGACAAGTCCAGCAGGTTGGGATTTGGGTTGAGGAGAGGATGGGGGGGGGGGGTGCAGGGGGGTGGGGGGGCATGTCGAGATCAGGTTTGCTGTTGGACGTTAAACCAAACTGGCTGTCTTGGCTTGAAGAAGGATCTCGAGGTGGTTTGTAGACCAGGGCATCCGAGTGAAAAGTTGCTTGCAGTCTTGAATATTAAAACTCCTCTTGCTCCTCGGCATCCGGTATCACGAAACCCTCCTGCAGACACAGAGAGGGGGGGGGAGGGGGGGGTGAATGAGCAGCACAACAAACAGCTTTACCATCCCAGAAAGTGACTTTTAAGAAGTTACTCATAAAGCCCTTAGTAAAGCTCCTAATGGGAAAAACTGAGGATCTTTAAGAGGCTTAATAGTTCCTCAAGAAGAGGAGAGAATGCAGAAAAGACAAAGAGGTAGGAGAACTATTCTAAAAACAGTGAAAGAAAGAAAGTCAATGAGACACAACCAAAACGATCGTGCAGCACCATGTTTGGTCTCATTACCCGTCCTAAACTATTACACCAGAAATGAAAGTGATCACAACGCCAAGATATTTTGCGACTTAAAAAAATGCAGCAACTGACATTGCAACTTATATAAAGGTTGAAGCCGAGCCATTTCCCTGTTAACATCCAATAGATTTAGTACGACTCAGCCTGTCAATGGGAGTGCAAAAGAAAGCCTGTGGTTTTTACATTTTGAAGGAACTTTGAGTAAACAATTAAGTCAACAGAAATCTTCATTACATAAAATGATATATTCATATTTAAACCATGACTGAGCGACAACATTTTTATTATTTAGCCTGTTGTTTTCACTGTGCAGTATTATAAAGAGTAATTTTGTATTTCATGTTCAAACAAACAATCACACCTTTTAAGAGAATGTGTTATACCAACACGGTCAAAGGCCAGCTATAGCAGGGTATATGCAGGAATCCTGAAGTCAAATGTAATACCTTTCAAGACCTTTTTTAAGACCCTTTCCATACATTTTAAGACCTCATCGCCACTTCGAGTTTTAACCGGTTACATTGGCGACACACTTTACCTCACATTTACTATATACAGTATTGATTGTCCTTCCTCCTTATCTTCCAACCATTTGGACGCAGACTTGCATTTCCCCATAACGATGTTGTTTAACAACCGGCGTAAACGGACCTTCGCACGCTATCAAGCAGTGAGCGTGCGATGTCCTGTTCAGATGACGTCAAATCCAACGGGATGCCATAAATAAACTACACAGAATCACACTACACACCTACGCAATGATTACATTCAGGCGGACTGTAGAATACAACCTCTTTGGACAATTTGTATACTTATTGAAAACAAGCTACAAAATGTAATACCTTGGAAAATGCCGTTTAATACTTTTTAATAGCCTTAATTTTCGCTAAATTGATTTATCAACTTTTAATACTTTTTAAGACCCCGCGGACACCCTGTGTTAACATCCAATAGATTTAGTACGACTCATTCTGTCAATGGGAGTGCAAAAGAAAGCCTGTGGTTTTTACATTTTCAAGGAACTTTAAGTAAACAATTAAGTCAACAGAAATCTTCATTACATAAAATGATATATTCATATTTAAACCATGACTGAGCGACAACATTTGTATTATTTAGCCTGTTGTTTTCACTGTCCAGTATTATAAAGAGTAATTTTTTATTTAATGTTCAAACAAACAAGCACACCTTTTTAGAGAATGTGTTATACCAACACGGTCAAAGGCCAGCTACACCCACCCACGAGCAGTGACATAATGGTGTAGTAAATAGCAGCCAGCAACAGCAAAGCTTCTATCCTCAGTGGGCAGTGTCAGCTGTATGCCATTCCTCTGCAGGAATTTACAATGGAGTCAGCAGTTGTTAACAGCAGAGCAAATGGGCTTTAATCTGGCATTGAAGTCAAAATGCATTTATTAAAAATAATGGTTTATTTTAGGGCAAATGTTAAAGCCAGGGTTCATACACTTTTTTACCAATGATTTTCAATGACTTCTCCTCCATGACCTTTACCTAATTTTCCATGACCAAAGAAATTACTCTTTCTCAGCGGTACCACTGAAAATTGTTTATTTTAACATGGAACAGGAAAATAAGGTCTGCATATGAAACATGTTGTGCCTATCTAAAACAAATCAAATAGTTGGCTTACTAGCTTCTACACGCTAAAGCAACTAAAATCTCTCACCAGCAAAATACCTTGACAGTTAAATGCCATTTCACGTTTCATTACTATACGATACAGTATTTATTATCATTATAGTGTTACTATTTCGGCGATTAGATCAAATATAAATTATATTTGATGCAACTTTAGTTAAATTTCCATAACTTTTCCAGGGCCTGGAATTAGCATTTTGAATTTCCATGACCGTAAGAACCCTGTAAAGCATAAGCCTGGCAAAGTGCAGATAGTCGTTATTGTCAAACCATCTCTCAAACTTAAGGACTCAAGACTATTTTCGGCAGCAGATTTATCTACACTTGGTGCCCTAGTGACTATCCGGTCAGGCTTTAAAGAACACACACAAAGTTGTTGGTAGGTACTGTTAGTTTTGGTCTTTGTTGATTTATTCATTCATTCTTCCTCCCAACCCCCATCCCCTCAATTGAACTGTCTAAAAAATAAAATTAATGATGGCAGTTTTAAAAATTCTGTTAAATAGTCTGACTAAATGACAGACACTTTTTTATATCCATAAACTCCTTGGACTTTGGATCCAAATACAGCTCCACTGAATGTTATGAAGAACAGCAGATGAACTCACGTCTGTGGCGTAGAGGATGTCGATGATCCTCTGCATTGTGGGGTCGCCCTCTCCATCCTTTTCCTGGCAAATCAGCTCAATGTTCCGCAGCTTTCCAAAATAAAAGTCTCTCTCCTTCTCCATGTCCTGAATGGTAGATTTCAGGAGCTCAACCTGTGGGGGAAAACGGTCAGAAAACATTACTTTCCTATCTTTTAAGGCAACTCAATTTTACAGAACATAAAAACCGTCGGTGTGCTGACCTCACTCATGAGCTCCGCTCTCTCCTCGTCCCCTCCACCAAGAACCGTCTTCCTCGCGCTGACGTTAGCCAACTTGGGTGCTACCTTTGCAACGGGTGGCCTCTGAGTAGCTGAAGAGGCAAGAAAATAAAGTTTAAACAAGAGACAAACTTCAACTCAGCAGCATGTTTCTATTTATTTTCACACTGTGACTGACTTTGACTGATGGCCTTTTTAGGTGGTTTGGAGAGAGCCGACATGGAGGGGTTGGGAATGGGCATGGTGTCCTGACCCTGCCTCGCCTCCACGGGGTCGTACTCCGTCCCGTTGTAGTTGGCATCAAAGAACTTCTTAAACCACTGGACAAACTCAAAGTTGTCCTGGAACTTGCCCTTCACCAGTTTGTCTACAGGAATGATCTGAAAGAAAAAAGAGATGAGTAAAGACCAGGAAGTTTGGACATACATCTTCCTGTCAGCTCTAGGTCAACAAGCTGTGTGTGAGTCACTGCAGAATCTGTTACAAATCTAGTATCACCATCAATACAGAGACACAAAATTACCATCTTTTAAATACCTTGCATGCATCTACATAATGTTTCATTAAAACCAGCAATGACTGATTCAATCACTGAAACAAGCTTTGAAAAACCCATCCTCCCTTTTTTTTGTTGATATTTGCATTAAAGGTGGGGTAGGTAAGTTTGAGAAACTGGCTCGAGATACACTTTTTGTTATATTCCATGGAATGCTCTTAACATCCCGATAGCAATGAATATCTTAAGTGCTTTGACAAAAAATCCATACAAAAATGTCATCTGTGGAAGCCGTAGTACTGTAAAAAGCACGACCAATCATTTTAGCCGGCCCGGCTAAAATGATTGGATGGCCTACCTGCCTGTCAGCCTTCCATCTGTGCACAAACTTATCTCGTGCCCTCATTGGTCATGTGCGCGTTCGTGTGTGTTGGAGGAGGGGCTCTGTAAGGAAGTGGCAGATTTTCTCCGGTTGTGTATTTTCAAATTCTAGCGCACTCGAGCTGGTCTTTCCGAAATTACCTACCCCACCTTTAATTGTAGCAAATAGGTATACGTGTTAGTCAGTTGCTAGATTGCAGATACAAATTACATCCTGATTCCCTTCTGAGTCCATCTGATATCAGATCAATGTGTTGCTGTCATTTAGCTTTAATAATGAGTTTTTAAAATTCAACATCCCTTCGTAGTTCATACCTTGTGTTTTAATAAAAGATAAATAATATGGCTTGAATCTGAAGACAAAACATACCAAGGGTTCATACTTTGCTCTACTAAAAAGGTAAAACCGGCCCAGAAAGCACAACAAATAAAAACTGAAACTGTATAGACATCAGAGGATGCTAAGCTCTGCAAATGTATTCAGTACACATACATTAAACACAAATTTAGCTGGGATCAAATCCGCAGAAAGGAAAAGAGAGCAGCAGTAAAAATAAAAAATCGACGTCAGCAGTAAACCAAATTACTCGGCGATACAGGAAGCTGACATCAGTGGACAATACACAGAGCCTGAACGAGAGCAAAGTTCACAATGCAGGCACAATGCCGGGGATTATAACCCTGAACAGCCATGAATACTGATGTGTGCTACATGTTCAAGCATCTCTTACACTGATCTATAAATCAACACTGCAGGCATTTCAAACAGAGCGCAGATGGACAGTAGCGAGTTCAAACAAATGGGCGGCAGACAGGAAGTTGAAACATGAATAAATGATGACTGCTTTGTCGATAGTCCTGCAAGCTGCTGCACGTTCAGTCTGCAAACATATGACTCAGCTACATCTGCCCTGCCCCTTTTAATCTTTGTCAGCAAGATCAAGACATTATGAAGCATCAAGAAGTTCTCAAACAATTATTAAATGCACTTTATATTAAAAAGAGTATAAATAAGGAATAGATCTAAAAACATAGCAAAGTATAACTCTTGCCTTTTCATATGGCAGCAGCTGAACAAAGTGTGGTACACCATTACGCTCATATTAGGTCAACTAAACCAAGATTAAATGACTTCCATCCCTGAGAAAATGACAGTAGAGCATTGGTAAATCTGCCTATGAATTGGTGTCTCATTGATTTGTAACAGATGAAAACAGAGTAAATAATATCCAAAAGGTGACCGGGCAGCTCACAAAGTGCAGAGAAACAAACAGCATGACTCATGACCAGATCAGCAGCTCAGCTGGTTGGGAGGGAGCGACAGGAGGTTCAGTTCGCATACCAGCAAGAAACTTTAGAGTGAGGTTAGTCTACAAACATTTTTAACATTCATTTTGCACGCCTTTATACACCATTGTCGCTCTATGGACGTGTCTTCATTACAGTGTCAAAAGAGAGGGGAGTTTAGTAAGTATAGGAGTAGTGTTTTTTTCCTAACACAAGAAAGGGGAAGTTGCCCAGTAATCCAGATAAAATGCAAACTAATCCTCAACAAGGCAACATGACTCATTTCCAGGGACTACTAACGACAGCTGTTAAGAACTTGAGACACTATTCATGATATGCAAACCCTTCCCACTTCTGCTCCACGATGAAAGCTTAGTAACCCATTGGAAGTTTCAATGACATTGAAGGTTTTATCTATGTCATTTTCCAGTATATTACTTATTGTAGTCTAAAGGCCCCTACACACCAGGCCGATATCGGCCGTCTTGCGTTGTTGGGCGAAAACGGGTTCCTTGTCGCCCAAAGTCAATTTGGTGTGTGCCGAACCCTCGGCCGTGACACGCCTTATTTGGCCTTTCACGATCGACACCCGGCCGATTCAACATGTTGAATCGGCCGGGTGTTGGACACAAGCTATCGGGCCAAGAAACCACTCTGATCAGCTGTTCAGCTAGCAAATGAGAAGCGAAACGGAAGTGAGGGACGTAAACAAACGATTTAAATGTCCTCTCTTACCTGCCACACATAGCAGGGACATCTCTGATATCGGCGGGAGCGTCCCCGGCTGTCCTCTGCTGAGAGCTCCGTGATTTGTTTGGTCAAGTCCGGTTTTTCATCTCATCGTAAATTTAGCAAGAAGTGGCCATTATTACATTGCTGACTCAATAAACTACACACCCGCCAGAACACTGCGATCATCAGATGCAGGTCTATTAACTGTGATTTTATAGTATGTCTGCACTTTATGTGCTCATTTCATCATGCATGTATTTTTATATTCTAAAACATGTTTTCGATGGACGAGAGTGAAAATGGAACGGCACCCGCTGTTCTTCTTCTCTGTCTTCCGGTTGTTGCCTATTTTGAATGACGAATACACACTACCGCCGCCTGCTGGTAAGGAGAGTTATTGCCACTCACGCATGCGCAGTTCGTACGTGCTCGGCTGTAGTAAAGCGGTGTATTTCAGTGCGACACACGGCCAATACGCAGGAGAACTCGTCGATGGATCTGTCGGTGTCGGCGAGTTCTCTGGTGACTGCCTGGTGTGTCAGGGCCTTTACAGTGGAAGTTATGTTCATTGACAACTATAGTCTTGTCATCCTCTGTTGGATGGTTTGCCTGCAACCATTTCCATGAGATGCCTTCAAGCTAGCAGCAATGAGCCATGTTGCTCAGGTGTAATGTAACAAAAGAGCAAGCATCTTCTTTACAAACACCTTCACAATATTTTATGCAATTCAAAACAACAAAATAAAGGACAAGGAAAAACAAAACAAAAATGGGCTGCACTTTTTTGTTTCCTTTAAAAGGTGGGGTAGGTAATTTTGGAGAAACCAGCTCGAGTGCGCTAGAATTTGAAAATACACAGCCGGAAGAAATCTGCTACTTCCTTACAGAGCCCCTCCTCCAACACACACGAACGCGCACATGACCAATGAGGGCACGAGATAAGTTTGTGCCCCGATGGAAGGCTGACAGGCAGGTAGGCCATCCAGTTATTTTAGCCGGGCCGGCTAAAATGATTGGTCGTGCTTTTTACAGTATTACGGCTTCCACAGATGACATTTTTTATTGATTTTTTGTCAAAGCACTTAAAATATTCATTGCTATCGGGATGTTAAGAGCATTCCATGGAATATAACAAAAAGTGTATCTCGAGCCGGTTTCTCAAACTTACCTACCCCACCTTTAACTACTCTGCCTCTTAAAAAACATGTCTCTTTTTAACATCAAAGTGCTCGAGACTGAACCAACAACAAATCACACACTTCAATATCAGAAATGATCTTAGGATCTCTTGGATGCATCATGTAATTCCAATGTGACATGTGTAAGGTGCAGTAGATGTTACTTACTTTGTCGACTCCCATCTTTTTGAAGGAAACTTGCAGAAGCTTGAAGTTATGAATGTATTCGTGCTCCAGCTTGGCAGCAAATTTAACTTTCTTCAGAGGCACAGAGTTGGGAAACAGCATGTCCATGAACTGGCAGTAGGCAGCACCTGGACGATTAAAATGATCCACATTAAAAGTTGATCTTAAATAGTGATGGAAAAGCTGCTGAAGGTAGCATAAAAAGCGAAGGAATAGTACCGATAGTACAAATTCAGCACAGACATTTAACCCTTTCAGATTACACCAATAACTCAGTCAATTCTTACATTTCATTTGCAAATGTACACCCCCTCATGTAATGCTATGATGTTACAGGGATAATGGCAAGTATAGATGCAACACTAACGTTCTTTTAGCCAGTTATGCATATGTTGGTGTGCTCTTTAGATAACTCTGACAGCACCACTGACACTGCACCATAGCACCAGTACAATCACACAGTCATGACGGATCGGGTCCTCCCAATATGAGACATTTCTTACCTGTACACAACATTTCTATCTTGGTGAGGTTCATCTGTAGAGAGTCATTGATCCAGATCAACATGTCATGACGACTTAAGTTTTCACTGGTCACTGAGGTGGAGTGCACGTTCACAGCCATTGTCGGTCACCTGCTGACACAGAGGAGAGAGCAAGTGTGAGAAAGATTTACACGACTGGTTTATGAGTCAGAGTGACAGTGACTGGTCACAGCCAACACAGAAACACAGCTGGTGGCAACGAGTTAACGCATGATAAATGCTGTGTCGTCAATGGGTGGAATTTTTAACTATAGACTTTGTAAATAATATGACTAAGAACTGTATAAAGCACAGATACATGCAACTGTGGTTATTGATTAATACATTATTTGTATAGAGACATATTCTCAGATAAACAATTTCCTTTAAATAATGTGCTCTTTATTTTGAGACAAAACTTAATTCCTGATTATTTTCATTATCAATGAATCTTCTAAGTATTTTCTTGAGTGACCATTAGTAAGGTACCATTTCATTACAATATCCAAAATGACTATTCAACAACATAAGTTTAGTACCATAAAAGACAGAGAAAAGCATATAATATTAACATTAGACCAGTTGAACCAGTACTAGCACTACATGGATTAATTAATTTACAGCTTTAGGCAACACAGAAACATAATATGTACCGAATTTAGATTTATTGTAATATAAATCACATTGAACATGAAACTTGGCATCCAAGTTGACATATCATTTCAGGTTTGCTTGTAGTTAAAAACCTTCTAGTCAACAGAGCCTGTGGCTTTTGGACAGGAGAACTGCTGCACCATAGGCACACACCATATGCTGGCATCCAAAAGAATATTCTTATTATCAGCATGATTTATAGTTTCACTTCAACAACAACCAGTCAAACCCAAGTCATTATTTTCTTGATGCGATAACCAGTGTTGTCAGTTACATAAGACATTAAAAACAGAGCAAGTGAGGCTTCAAGTCATCGTGTACGCACTACAATCATTACAGACAATGATATGTCTCTATAAATAAATAATTTAAAAAATGTCTCCAGTTACAGACGAAACGCTCATCCACATTCGCTGGTGTGGCTCATATCCAGTTATTTCCTCAACAGCTGAAAGTAATATATAGCGAGCCTGTAAAAATAACAGGTCCCTTCTGACGTGGTCGACTATTGTGGATGAACAAAAATCTGATCCTGGTAAATGAGAAATGACACCATAAATGAGAATATTTTGTCATGTGTTAGTAAAAAAACAAAACAATCTTATATTAAAAACCCACCATATTAGGTAGGTTCTTAATGCAGGGTTTGTTGCGGATTCATGAAATAAAACTGTTGAAATGTACTTGTCATTGCCACACATTCACGGATGCAATGTCTAACTATACGCTTCTGTACTTAATAAATAGCACACCATTTACAATATAAAGTGCAGGTATTTAATTCTAATAACAACTTTCTAGAGCTTTTATTTCTTTTTCAGATTTGTAAGTTTAATATTATTAATAAACCTATAAATATGATGTATTGTAATTGAAGTTGCCTGGCAGTATATACAAGTATTTCAAAAAAGTATCTCTACCTTTAACAGCTGCAACATTAAACAATTATTACATGGATAATTTCTGTAAAGTTATATAAAAATGTATTTGAAATGGGTTACTCTGTACTGTGAATACTTTTCCTTTTTGTTAATAAGGTTTATTTTGATGCTAATATTTCTATTGAATGAAGTCCTTTAACAGAGTATTTTTTGACATAGTGGCACCTGCTCATCATACCTAAATGAAAGGACTGAATTTAATATATTTTTTGACAGTTGGTCACCATTTGTTATTTCATCGGCCAATTGATAAATGATGAAAAAAATGTGTAGATAAGATTGTCAAAATGAATAAACGTTGGTTGCAGCTCTGAGTTACTAGGCAACTTGGACATTCCAGTTGATAGCAAGTAACGGTTAGCAAACGCAACAGGGCCCGGTTAGAAACTTCAGGGCTAACGGTAGCGGCAGCCAACTGACCAGCTATGCGGCTATCCTACATACGGTTTAAGCACGTACCAACAAGCTACACAATGGAATTCATCAAATGAGTAGTCGATTTACATATTAACGATTTATAACGTTGGCAATAAGGTAGCTAGGTTTCTGTCACCGGCTAATCTCGACCACTGGCTTCAGCGGACATTACCGAGTCGTTTTCCCCGCCCTGAACTCACCAAGCACCCCGCTATCTTGAGTTAGCTTGTCACTGTGGGCTGATGCGGCAAACGTTAAGTACCGAACCTCAAAAGCGCTAGATGTGTCTGCATTTTAATCAAACAGATGCAGCAGCAGCTGTTTATATTCATTGGTAGCCTCGCCCTAGCTGGCTTATTCCATTCGGGATCAGACGGTTATGTTCTTGCTAGCATCTTAGCTGAAAAGGGCTTAGCCACCTTTCACATGCCGGTGGCTAATAACGCTAAATAACTCCTTGTTTCAGCGAAGTTACACCTACCTTTAGTGGATTGGCTTTAACAGATCTTGGACACAGTGGTGTTAGTATTTTTCTTGGCTGTCACTCGGTGTCCTAAAAAGATGTATCTGCAATCGTTGCGACGTTTTTAGGCACTTCTGCTTTTCTTCTCAGGCAGCTCCTCACGTTCACTCTACCCGGCAGCGGAAGAAGCGATCTGATGACGTAAGGACGTAATGGGTAACGCCTAAACGTAACAACGTAGTGACGCTTTTATTGCGTAGACCTCAACCCATACATCCATGCATAAAACACAGTGAACGGATAGAAAACAATATTTTAGCACTATTAAAATAGATTTTGATGTTTCAGATTAAATATTTGTTAAATACACAATTCGTTTTAAATTTTAATTGTTCTTATTTTTATATAAAATATTGCATTTTGTATAGTATAATTATATTAAATAATCACAAAAATGTCCATAAAATATATAAGTGTACACGTGTTATGTAAGGGTCTAAAACAGACACATTTTTACTTGTTTTTCATTGTTTCACAATCATCTTTTATGATATTAGATTATGTTGTTGTTTTTCACTATCTCTGTAAAGCGACTTTGAGCACCTGTAAAAGCGCTTACAAAATAAATCTATTATTATTATGTATTATTCATTTTCATGATTCATTTGAGAGTTACATTGTGGCTTTTGTTAAAGACAACAAAGGACTGTCAGTATTTTTTATGAATTATCTTAGTTTTGTTAGAATTGTGGAAACTGACAAGATAATATGGGGTTTGTGCGCATGGCTGCACACCTGGTTTTAGAATGAAAAAATCAAAAACTGTAAAGGATAAAGTTAAAGGAATCCCGGTACATCCTGATTACAAGGTAGAAGAAATTAAATTTAAATATAGTCTTCCAAAATCTACTTCCACAGCCCAAATTGTGAAAAAAAAAAAAAAAAAAAAAGAGAAGCCATCCTTGGGATCATTTTGTAATTTTTTTCTTTAATTTGTCTTGTCAAGTCCCAAGTAAAACAAATCCTTATTTTCAAATTACTTTGCAAAACATACATTATTTCCCTTAACAATGAAAATATCTGGTACTGCTCTACCCACATTTAAATATGAACATTTAACTCTGTGTACCTCTCAATCCAGCCCTCTGGTGTTCTGTGCAAAAATAGAGTACAGCCCACTTACAATAAAACAAATAAAAACATTCTCCTATGATCCAGCCTTCAGTCAGAAAAAGACTAGACTTTTTTACAATCATCGGTCAATAAGGCCACATGCCTCAGTGGTGCAGCATCCTCACAAACACTTTGTCAGAAAAAAAAAAAACAGTAAATGTAAACATTTTGTGATAATTAGTCGATTCAATGTAGTAAACACTATTGTCGAATACAACTTATGTTCTGTTGAAAAAAAAAAAAATCATCTGATAATGAATGTTTTGCTTCCCGTGCCCCTCACAAATAAGAAACTCTATTTAACAACAAATAAGCAGCTGGTTGAAAAAAAAAGATCCTTTTGGACTCGGATCGTCTCCCCATTAATACTGAAGGATCAAATATGTTATTATAAATAACATTTAGTTTCTCTAAAGTAAAACATAATACTGAAAATCAATGATAAGATACACACACAAATACACAAAGCAACCTTTAAAAAACCCGTGAAAATGTTACAATTAATTACTTTCCACTTCCCTAAAACAACAGTAAAAGATATGAAGATAGAACAAAAAGGATGAAAACATGAGGACAATTCATTAAAAAGAGGATCAGTGTTGCACTCTGAATCTCGTTATACTCTGTGTACAATGACAATAAAAGGCTTTAACTTTAACTTAGTGTCTATACTGTGGAAATTAAGCCACAAAAACCTGGTTTCTTCTCATCGATACCGGCAATTTTGTTAATTTTGGTATAACGACCAAGCTTGCTGCAGAATATAAACTATATTAAACTACAGTAGATGTTGATCTAATGAAAATATATTGCAAGTTCTGCTTTTCTCCTGTAAACAACCAACATGATTCAAATATAACAGTAAAGAAAGGAGGCAGCTCTCAGTATAACATGATTCACACAAAAATGCTTAAAAATTAACAGACCAAAAATATCTCCCTTTTTAAACATGTGAACATAATTCTTTATCTACTTAAAAATGCTTAAAAGTCTCAAGGGTTTATGCCATATTTGGATTACGTAATCAGCACCTTTATGTCATTGATTGACTATCTTTCCTCCTGCAAAACTCTTTTGCACAAAACTAACCAGAGGCCGGTCTCTGCTCTTCAACTGGCTTCTTTTACCATTCCAAGCTGAGATGTGTTGCTGGTCGCTGGTTCGTAGCAGTGTTAACAATCACTGAGCAGTTTAGGCAATAAGGAAGGATTGTCAGTGTCTTTAAACTCCTGTTGGTGGTGGGGTTGAGAAAAACACTAGAGCTATGAGGACAGCAGGAAGGGAAAGAAATGGGAAAGGTAAAACGAGAGGGAAAAGTAACAGTAAGAGAAGGAGGAGGAAAGAGCTCAAGATAAAAATAAATCAAATGCATGGTGCCCACTTCGAGGAGGCGGCAGATGTTGACTTTGTCATGTGTGTTCATGAAGACGACGTTCTCAAAGAGCCAGAAGAACGGCCTGGGGTCTTCCTCCTTGGGCTTCAGCAGATGGAGGATGCGGTAGTACTCAAAGAACAGCCTGCCACTGCCCTCTGCAGGAGAGAGGAGGGGATTACAGCAAATACATTGACCATAATGTGCAATAAATGATTATGAAGTTAGAAACATGCATTTCAACTTGGCATTTTTAATCGTTGACAACTAATGTATTTAGTGCTGAAACACATACACAACAGTAACGTACCATAGAGGCCTTTTCTTAAATGGTTGACGATGGAGAGGTCGTTACAGGGGCTGCCACCGATCAGCATATCAAACGGACCCCACTGCTCCAGCTGGAGGTCAAAGAGGAACACAGAGATGGTTTGGTTCAGTATTGAGTCAAGATATATCAAATAAGATATGACTCAAAACAACAACAAACAAAAGATAAAACATTTTTTAAAAGGTTGCAAATGTACAGAAAATGAACATACGTGTTTCTGGGTGATGAAGCGGGCGTCTCCAACGTGGATGATCTTCCCGTCGTGGTTGACGGTCGCCACTGCAATCGAATCCTCACAAATCTCTGAAGCATAACATTTGTCTACTTTGAAGCCAAGATCCTTCAGCACCAGGTAGCCTGAACACATACAGAAAGACACACATCAACATGCTGTAAGCCTGGAAAATAATCAGGAAGACTTGTATAATCAGAGTTTTGATGAGATTAAGGACCAGGTTTCCCAAAAGCTTATGAACCTTAACTAGTTCACACAGTGTTTTTCCTGTAAACATTGTAACTGAAAATGAACTCGAAATGATCAGAGATTATTGATTACAATAAGAGGAGCTCAAGAACCTGCCGGAGAACCCCACAAATTCTAATTTCTAATGAATACTTATTTTCATTCTCCTCCAGTTTACAACACATTCACTGTTTCCTGTATGTATTTGTATTGTTTACAGAAAGTTAAATGTGTGTGTTCACTAACCTGTTGCTATGCCATCAAACAGGGACAGAACTTTGATCGGTCTCCTCAGGTTTGCAGGGATGGATGGGTAAACACGGTGAGGCTCCTACAAGATAAAAAAAACAGCAACATAATATTAAAAAGGAGATTTGTCAAATCATTAACTTGTTGATTGACAGAAAATAAATTGCTAACATATATAACCACATATATAACTGTGTTAGACATGAACAATTGGGAGACAAGTAAACACACAGTATGTAATTTAAGCTGCTGGGGGGTCTCTCAATCCTAAATTCTAATGAAATATCTGCAAGTTAACGTAGCATTAATTTAATGTACAATTACATTAGTGCATTTAGTATAGCTACTGTATCTTTACATCTCCTGCAGCTCATGTCAGGTGGCTAATTCAAGCACACTTAAATCATAATAAAAATCTCTTTATGATGCATTAACATTAACACTTTATGATGCTCATTAAAGTAAGCTTCATCAACATTGAAATATCTTATTATGAATGTCTCCACTGAATAACTGTGTTGCGCACAGCATGCAATTCATGAAAACATATTTTATAAGTTAGAGCAACTACAGGGGGTAAAGAGCATATGATGCCATTGACAGGCGACAAAATAAAACGCACCTTGATTAAAATGACATATTTCTTAGGTTTGAACATTATTTGAAACATGTTGGATGTAAGTAAAGAGCTCATCCACATTGGTCTGGTCATTCTAAGATACTTTAATGCAGATGTGTTCCACACTGTATTTCATTTTTAGACAAATAAAGAAAACCTTTTATTTATAAAGCTAATAAAACTTAGGAAAAAGAGATGAACCAACCAACCTGCAGCAGCTGTCGTTGCCACACATTATGACCTCCATTCCGTAGCAGCAGATGGTGCAGTAGGACTGATATCCATCTTCATCGTACTGATACAGAGTTTCTGTTAAGTTATTCTACAGGGACACAGACAGCATCTCAGACACTGGTTAGGGACGGTTTAACAGAGGTAGAGCACAGGAGAAAGAACAGTGCAAATGCACTTTGACCCCTCTGAAAAATCTATTTGAGTAGTGTGTTATCTAGGGGGAATGTTTCTTCCTATTTCACACACATATTCACAGCACAATGGTAACGGCTTGTTCGAAACATTAAGACAAGTTGATGATTCCTTACTTTACACTTCACACAGAGGCTGCCTTTAAAAAGAGGGTGAAATATCTCCACGTCTTCAGTACCACAGCACAAACAAAAGCCTGCAGACAAAATACAAACAAAGACACAATGACTACATTTAAAAGCATGCCTTTCATGTTATACGATAAATATGTTTCCAACCTTAGAAATCATATAAACCTAATAATAGATTACCTCACATTCATTCATATAGAACTGTGCACATAAAATCGACAAATTAACTGCTCACTTCAATATTCTCCGCTACAAAATCAAAGAAACTAATTACATCAAAAAGGACATACAACATGCCTAAGCTCTTACCCTCAATGTCCAGCTTTAAGTCCATGATCCTACGGATGGCACTCTCTGTAAGGAAAAAAATAAAATAAATATATCAAACACAAATCTAGTACTCAGATATACGTATACAATATACATTTATTTTAATATTATTTTTGTTTTTCACTAATGTTCCTTGCTTAATAATTGCTTCTATTTACACCGTTTTAATTATATATATATTTTACATGACCTGTTTTACATCTGTGAATGAGAAAGAAAATGAAAGATTTAGATCGTGATGAACTACCTCTGGTTTCTGGTCCGGCTGTGTGTACGTGCTCGACGGATGGTTGACTTTATTGTACGTTTTGGCGTAGTCCCTCGTCTTGTAGGGCACATAATCCGACTCATACTGATATGCTGTACAAACTATGAAGTCCACTGAGACAAATGTAACATTTGTGAGATTGGGATATATAAATAAACATTGATTGATTGATTGATTGATTGATGTGTCTGATTTAGACCCTTACATAACACGTGTAAAATTGTATATTTGTATGGACATTTTTGTGATTATTTAATATGATTATATACTATACAAAAGGCAATATTTGATATTTTAAATATAAAAATGAGAATAAATAAAATAGAGTTTGATATTTCAGATTACATATTTATTGAATAGACAATTAGTTTTAAATGCCTTATTATTCCTTGTGTTTTTTATAGTGCTAATATATTGTTTTCTATCCGTTCACTGTGTTCTATATGCATGGATGGGTTGAGGTCTAGGCATGATATTACCCCATCACAGTTTGTAATAATGCGTGCCAAACAAACACCGCCTTACCGGTGCGGTGTCATCCGTGTTTACCAAAGTATGGCGGCGCAAGTAGACCGCGGTGTCCCGCTCAGTACTGTAAGTAGGATTTACTTGTATTTAATGTTGACAAACTGTGGCGTGAACTGCACCACTGCTGTTCTAATATACTATGTATCGTTAAAGAGCTCACGGTGTATGTTTATTGATTCAAATGCCATGATGACGGTCAGACTGCAGAGCTCTGGTTGCATTTATCAGCTAGCAACATTTAGATGTAAGTATAGGTAAATGCACTGGTGTTTTGGAACTAAGAACATCAACTCGAGTACTTAAGTACAATTTTCGAGGGACTAGTACTCTATTTGAGTATTTCATCTATGTTGCTATTTACTTATACCCCGATACAATCTAGAGGTAAATCTTGTACTTCTACTCCACTATATATATTGAATACCTTTAGTTACTTTGCACATTTGGATTAATGATGTGAAACATATACAACCCTTAAAATATATTGTTTACACCATGGATGGAGTAACCCTTGTGTAAACTACCCTGCAGCATAAAGTAAATAAAACCAGCTGAGTTTTCACCAGCTGTTCAAACACATTAATGCATCAGTAATTGTAATACAAACTTTTCATATATATTATTCTGTAATGGGCACTTTCAGTTTTGGTACATATTGATGCTAATACTTTTATACTTTTACTTGAGTAACATTTTGAATACATGCCTTTTAGTTGTAACGGAGTATTCCTACATTTACTTAAGTACAAGATCTTAATTATTAAACTACTGACGGCCCTTATGAAACAAAAATATATTGTAATATATTGGTAAATATAATACAATATATTGGATCATACATTTCCATATATGGGAAAGTAGTCCTTATATTTTTAAATATATTGCAATATATGCATGGACCATGTATGGCTATATATTGATACATATAAAAAAAATATATTGCAATGAAAACAAAAACTGCACTATACATTTATATGTAATAGTTTTATTGAAACACTCATTTATCTTTCATGAGTTACACAAGTTTACATAAAATTGAACAGATATTCATAAACAGTTATCTCACTTCGTTTTGTATAGTTACCGACTTTATATGAACATATGTTTGATGGTAGCCTATATATAAAAAAAGTACAAATTGTCCATTGAATGATGGAAAATAATATACAGTTTATAAATATATATAGACACACACATATATGCACGCATATATATATGCATATATGCACGCATATATATATATATATATATGCATATATATATTCACATATATATATATATATATATGCATATATGCACGCATATATATATTCACATATATATATATATATATATGCATATATGCACGCATATATATATACATATATGCACGCATATATATCTATGCATATATTACGGCCGACCGGCTATTTGGAGTGGAACGAAGCCCATCCACGGCAGACAGGCCAAACAGTATTCGAATGCGCCACTTCCGACTGATTTCGGGGAGCCCCCCCCCCCCTCTCCAGCAATAGATTGATCTGATTGGCAGATTCAAATCTGCGTTGCTGCCTCTGTCTGTTGATTCTGTCGCTGAGTATCAAAGAGAAAGCATTCATCAGGTGCTTCGAAACGGAAAATTAAAAAGAAACGAGAGGAAAATACAGCACCAGAGTCAGGTATGTGTGTGAGCATTTAAAACTATTTTAAATTGAAATAATTCTGCATGTACACTACAAGTAGTCTAGTTGCTTAATCCGTATGTCCCGTCTCTCGGCACTACACCAGCTACATTAGCTAACGTTAGTTAAATTAGCTATGTTAGTTCCCTCGTGTATGAGTGTATAACCGGTCCGCAGCTTTGTGAACATTCAATTTCGAAGATTTTCGATGTTACAGTCAACTGAAGTCGACCCAAAACAGCCAAAAATAGCGGACCTTTAGATCGCTAACATTTTAGCATAAGTCAATGGAGTTTAACATAGCGAAAACTAGCCCCACGGCTAACGGACATTTTCTGACTGTTGACGATGATGAGCTAGTTAAGTAATGTAACCACAGTTAGTCTATGTGTTGTAAATTCCCCTTGTTCTCCTTGATCTGCATTATATCGTTCGTGTTTTAGTCAGGCACATTTAGGGACAGCTAATGTAGTGCAGCTATGGGTCCTCGAGCTGGTTACATCCATGGGTTACACATGTGCGTTCAGGACAGGAGATTATTGCGCATCGTCACATGCATAATTACCATCGTCACAGAGAGAATGCGTTCGTGAAGAATGTGAGCATATATGCAGATCTTTAGTGTTGGTAATGTTATAAGATTGTATGCATAGTGTCCTGCTGAGTCAGTGTGTTAATGAGTCTTGATGTCCCGTTTTTAGTTGCTATGTTGTTCAGGAATTGAGCTAATGCTAGCTAGTTAGCTAAATTAAGCTATTCAGATGAGATGCTAATTTAGCTTTTATTAGCCGTGTGTTTGCAACGTGTCTAATGTGTTTTAGCAACAATTAGTATTGCTGTTGCTTATTATTAATAACCATAGTCTGGTTAGTTATTGTAATTTGAACCTTATTTCTATTTCTGTGTATTTTGCAGAAACCATTCATTCATTCTCTACTCTACGTTATCATTATCATCATACTCATCAACCCATTCAACATCCTGTATGTGATTCCACATCAAGCATGATGTATTCTGTGTTGATGATCAGAACCAAGCTAATATAAAGTCCAAAGACTGTACTTCCTGTCTCCGTGTCAACTCTCTAACCGGAGTGCTGTTTTGAATAAAACGGCTCCAGCACAAACATCACAAAACACATAAGATTCCCCAATACTATGTGTTCTGATGTTAGTAACTATGTAGGCTAACATTAGTTAGGCTATGTGTTGTGGACTAATGCATTCAAGTTAGTTCACATTTTAGTTGTTATTGCCCCTGCTGACAATTGTGTGGATAATATGTAGCCTACAGTCAATGGCATTTCACATTTTGCTCTCCAGTGTATGTTATTTAATGTTGACCCATAATACTATATATCTATATATTTTACAGGAGCATTGTTGAAATTCATAGGTCGAACTAAGCCTGCAGAACCACAAGTCAAGAGGACAGAGGAGCCAGATAGCAGTGGTGACTGAGACAGAATAAATAAGGAGAGAGGGCCCATGCAGAGAGGCAGACATCAGTAGTGAGGAATCAGACCCAAAACACACGAGGACAGAGGAGCCAGATCGCAGTGGTGAGGAACGCACTGTCATTTAATTTCACTGTAATTTTACTTTTCACATATCACTTTATTCACTATTCAGCTTAGTTATCCTTGCCATGAAGGAATGAATGGATGAATGTTCTATATTATTTTAATGACAGATTGAACCACAGCAATATTGTTTTAGAGATGTTATATGTTTAACTGCTATGCCTGTCATCTCTGCTCTGTGTCATTGTGTTGTCTCCTGGGTTCTGTAGTGCCCGGAGTCTGTCTTTTTATTTTTTTCCTCCCAAACCCCATCCCCTCAGGACGCCTTTTGCCTCCTGTCAGGTCATCATTGTAATAAGAATTTGTTCTTAATTGATTTTCCTGCCTAAATAAAGGTTCTACTTCTATTTATTCAGTTATTTTATTACTGGTACTGCTAATTGCATTATGCGTATTGTTGTATATTGTATATACGTATGTATTTACTACTACTACTTACAAAATCGAGGGTTGTAGCTTTGTGTCAGTACATATTTCAGGGTTTTTCTATGCCTTTGTTAATCTAAATTCTAATACTCATAGGCGACTACCACTCCTGCCGATGCCGATGCCGAGGCCCAGTTCTCCCTTCCCACCACCCCAGGCTCATTGTGCTAGGTAAAACTCTCATTCAATAAAAGTAGTCTTTTAAAGGTGGGGTAGGTAATTTTGGAGAAACCAGCTCGAGTGCGCTAGAATTTGAAAATACGCACATGACCAATGAGGGCACGAGATAAGTTTGTGCACAGATGGAAGGCTGACAGGCAGGTAGGCCATCCAGTTATTTTAGCCGGGCCGGCTCAGATGATTGGTCGTGCTTTTTACAGTATTACGGCTTCCACAGATGATATTTTTTTATGGATTTTTTGTCAAAGCACTTAAGATATTCATTGCTATCGGGATGTTAAGAGCATTCCATGGAATATAACAAAAAGTGTATCTCGAGCCGGTTTCTCAAACATACCTACCCCACCTTTAAAGATGAATGCAATTACATTTAAAAAAGTTTTAAACAGAACTGTTACAGATGCAGATGCTTGGTCCAAATTCCATAAAATATACCAACCAGTAGCGCCACACTCAGACGAAAATGTACAAAGCCTATTCTTCCACTATTTGTATTCCCACATTATTCACCAAGCCAGCCCATGCTTTAATATAGATATTATGGATATTGTTATAATTCCTGCTGTCTTTTGTGAACTTCTAATTATTTGTAATTGTTCTGTTCCACAGATGCTGTAGTAAACCACCATCCAGGGACCAAGACATCGGATATAAGAACATCCATTAACACAAGAATTTGTGAGTAAAGGCACGAAAAAAACAAGATTGACGATCAAATAGGGTACAAGACTGTTTGGCCCTGTATGAAATAACAATGCATCATTTATTAACTATACCTATACAAAATGTAATACATTTTCCCTTCATTATGTAATAACACCTCCTTTTGTAATAATTTGCCCATTATGTAGTAAACAAGTTCAATGCAAATATGTAATACATGTCGCCACATTTTGAAATATATTATTACATATTGCTGTGGTTATTACAAAATGAGTTGCAAACAATAACATTACAACTGTTTATTTATTTATTCAACCATGAATCATCCTTACTCATAATTTAAAAATACTTCAGTAGAATATCTTTCATTGGCCAAAACTAGATCAAGTGTTACCATATTCATTAGCCAACATGTATATCAACATCAATTTTGGGATATATTTACAGTTTGGTTATGGTTACATAATGAATATTACAGTTTTTTAAAAGGGCAACTCACGCATTTTGTAATAACCATTGCAAAATGTAATAATTTATTACAAAATGCAGGGAAATGTATTTTATATTGCGTTCAGGCTGTTACAGAATGCAGCAGATTATTACAAAATGTGGGTTTTATTACATAATTACATAAAAATGTTCTTGAGTCATGACATAATGTGTTGTTTATAGGCCTTTTCTTTTATTCGTTCCTTGTCCTTCTTTTAATGAGTATTTTGATAACTGTTACACATTGATAGAAAAAAACAAATTAAGCTTCTCATTATTCAGACTCAGCTCTCAGCGCTTAAGCTTCTTTTAAATGTTGATAAAACCAAGGTAATGCTCTTTTCAAAAGCTAAAAAGACACCAGAGCCTGTTTTAGATATTGTAACTACGCAAGGGATAAAACTTGAAGTGGTTGCCTGTTACAAATACCTTGGTATCTGGCTTGATGATTGTCTCACTTTTAAACTTCATGTCAATAACCTGCTTAAAAAACTGAGGGTTAGGCTAGGTTTCTTTTACAGGAACACGTCCTGTTTCTCGCTTTAGGCCAGAAAAAGGCTCTGTGACCTTTTTATCTGTACTGGACTATGGTGATCTGATCTTTATGAATGCACCTGCCCATTACCTGATCAAGTTAGATGCCGCCTATCACAGTGCACTGAGATTTGTGACAAACTGTAAAGTATTAGCCCATCACTGTACCCTGTATGCAAGGGCAGGTTTGCCTTCACTAACTGTACGGAGGCTCAGTCACTGGTACATTTTTATATACAAAGCCATGTTAGGGAAACTTCCATCCTACATCTGCTCCCTGATCTCACGGCGAATTGTAAGTGGCTACTGCCTGAGATCGAATGCTGTGGTTTTATTAAATGTGCCAACTGCTAGGACTGTCTTAGGGAAGATAGCATTTAGATGCGCAGCTCCGCTAACTTGGAACAGTCTGAGCAATTTGGTTCCACTAAATGTTTTTAAAGCAAGGATAGATATTATCCAATCGGAAACTGTTGGAACCTGTAAATGTTACTAGCTATGTAAACTGTAGTCACTGTAAATATGCTGTATGATGTCCTTTTTTTCTGTTATGTTTATATGTATTCATGTGGAACCTACTTGCAGCAGGTCACCCTTGAAAAAGAGATCAATGATCTCAATGGGATTCACCTGCATAAATAAAGGTTTGAAATTAAATGAAAGATTTTTTTTATCAGAACATGCATTTCTCCTCATTGTGAACATATATTGCACTCATGTTCAGAATATATGGTACGTACATGGTCTTTTATAAATCTGAATATATGTATTGCATACATGTCCCCATATAATTGTGAATATATAGCGCATACATGTCCCCATATAATTGTGAATATATATAGTACATGTCCCCATATAATTGTGAATATATTCTGCATACATGTCCCCATATAAATCTGAATATATAGAGCATACATGTCCCCATATATTTGTGAATATATATAGTACATGTCCCCATATAATTGTGAATATATTCTACATATATGTCCCCATATAAAACTGAATATATAGTACATACATGTCCCCATATATTTGTGAATATATATAGTACATGTCCCCATATAAATGTTAATATATAGTAAATGTATGTTCACATATATACACAACCAATATATTATATATATTTACATATATTACTCAATATATGGAAAGCGGCAATTACTGATGTATTATCCCATATATTACAATATATTATCACAATATATTATTCAATATATATATATTGTAATATATTAACACAATATATTATTCTATATATCTTCAATATATTTTCAATATATTTTGTAGATATGAATAAATATGTTTTTCATGTTGATTATTAATCAGTATCACTTGGTGTAGCCAACAGCAAGATTTCCTTTATTAAATCTTTTCAATTAACCAGTAAATCAGAAAACAAAATAATGCAATATATTGACAGTTAATATATGGGGAAATATATTTTCTTTGCGTAAGGGGGTTCTTTAACTCTACTGAAAACAATCAAGCTGGTATTAACAATTATAACGTATTGTTACTGATCGTTAAATGGCGCCAACGTCACTCAATGTGTGTCATTTTAACACAAGAAAAGCAAACACACTTTTTCCCAAACATTTTATATTTGATCATATATTTTTCCTTTATTTTGATCGCTTATTACACTGTGGGGCAAAATGTTGGTCAAAACCACTACTATCACTAGAGTGCTACCCACACACTGCTGTGACCACATGATATCAAACTAAACTCAGTTTCACTTTCAATTCTCAGTAACTGTAACTGAAAACTTGGGGGAAGAACTAAAGTAATTATAACATATAATTAAAGCTGCAAGCAGCGTTGAGCGGGTCTTCGACGCTCCGCAGGCTGTTGTCCGCACGTCGAGGTATCATGCAGGAGTTTTCCGGACTCGGCCGTTGGCAAACGTGGGAAGTTTCAGGCCGATCGGACAACGTAAATGGGAGTTACAGCAGTATCATACAGTAAACATTGTGTTTGATGGCGAGTGATCTACTGCCATGGCAACGGCATATGATGACATCCCAGAATTGGCGTAGAGCTGTTGAGTCATGGACCAGTGATATAAAAGTGAAGATTGGGGGACGATGGGACCGTGTCCATTGGATTTACGGCGACACCGTGTTTTATGGCGAGGGATTCGTTGCCATGGCAACAGCTTTTGAGGAAAACTCACTTTTGTCATATTAATGTGTTGAGGGCCGGACCATTAACTGTCATCTGAAGTCTGGTGCAGTTTGGAAGCTTTTCATAGGAGTAACGGAAACATGTTTTTTTTTGGCGAAGGATGCGTTACCATGGAAACGGCATATGATGACATCCCAGAATTGGCATAGTGCTGTTGAGGGCCGGACCATTAACTGTCATCTGAAGTCTGGTGCCGTTTGGAACGTTTTCCATTGACTTAAGAGAACTTCGTGTTTAACAGCGAGTGATTCGTTGCCATGGAAACGGCATATGATGACATCCCAGAATTGGCGTAGAGCTGTTGAGGGCCGGATCATTAACTGTCTTCTGAAGTCTGGTGCAGTTTGGAACATTTTCCAATGACTTAAGACAACTTCGTGTTTTATGGCGAAGGATGCGTTGCCATGGAAACGGCATATGATGACATCCCATAATTGGCATAGTGCTGTTGAGGGCCGGACTAGTAGCCATGATCTGAAGTCTTGTGCAGTTTGGAAGCTTTCCCATTGAATTAAGACAACATCGTGTTTTACGGCGTGGGATGCGTTGCCATGGAAACGGCATACGGTGAGATCTCAGATTTCGCGTAGAGCTGTTGAGTCATGGACCAGTGATATAAAAGTGAAGGTTGAAGGACGATGGGACCGTGTCGATTGGATTTACAGCGACATCGTGTTTTATGGCGAGTGATGCGTTGCCATGGAAACGGCATATGATGACATCCCATAATTGACATAGTGCTGTTGAGGGCCGGACTAGTAGCCATGATCTGAAGTGTTGTGCAGTTTGGAGAATTTTCCATTGACTTAAGACAACATCGTGTTTTACGGCGAGTGATTCGTTGCCATGGAAACGGCATATGATGAGATCTCAGATTTTACGTAGAGCTGTTGAGTCATGGACCAGTGATATAAAAGTGAAGATTGTGGGACGATGGGACCGTGTCCATTGGATTTACAGCGACACCGTGTTTTATGGCGAGGAATGCGTTGCCATGGAAACGGCATACGGTGAGATCTCAGATTTCGCGTAGAGCTGTTGAGTCATGGACCAGTGATATAAAAGTGAAGATTGGGGGACGATGGGACCGTGTCGATTGGATTTACAGCGACATCGTGTTTTATGGCGAGTGATTCGTTGGCATGGAAACGGCATACGATGAGATCTCAGATTTCACCTAGAGCTGTTGAGTCATGGACCAGTGATATAAAAGTGAAGATTGGGGGACGATGGGACCGTGTCCATTGGACTTACAGCGACACCGTGTTTTATGGCGAGGAATGCGTTGCCATGGAAACGGCATACGGTGAGATCTCAGATTTCGCGTAGAGCTGTTGAGTCATGGACCAGTGATATAAAAGTGAAGATTGGGGGACGATGGGACCGTGTCCATTGGACTTACAGCGACACCGTGTTTTACGGCGAGTGATTCGTTGCCATGGAAACGGCATACGGTGAGATCTCAGATTTGACGTAGAGCTGTTGAGGGCCGGACCATTAACTGTCATCTGAAGTCTGGTGCCGTTTTGAACCTTTTCCATTGAATTAAGACAACATCGTGTTTTACGGCGTGGGATGCGTTGCCATGGAAACGGCATACGGTGCGATCTCAAATTTCGCGTAGAGCTGTTGAGTCATGGATCAGTAATATAAAAGTGAAGATTGGGGGACGATGGGACCGTGTCGATTGGATTTACAGCGACACCGTGTTTTACGGCGAGGAATGCGTTGCCATGGAAACGGCATACGGTGAGATCTCAAATTTCGCGTAGAGCTGTTGAGTCATGGACCAGTGATATAAAAGTGAAGATTGGGGGACGATGGGACCGTGTCCATTGGATTTACAGCGACACGGTGTTTTATGGCGAGGGATTCGTTGCCATGGCAACAGCTTTTGAGGAAAACTCACTTTTGTCATATTAATGTGTTGAGGGCCGGACCATTAACTGTCATCTGAAGTCTGGTGCAGTTTGGACCATTTTCCATTGACTTAAGACAACATTGTGAAGTTTGGTGGCGTTCTGAGCATGTCAGTTTGAGTGATGACATCATCGTATTCGTTTGATGGGCCTAGCATCGAGCGAACGCGAACTTTGGCGCCAAATAACGGCTGCGCCGTGCGAAAGAAAAAAACTTCCGTGATAACTTTTAATTGCCCATGTCTCGAGATGCTACCCGACGAATTTCGAGTCGTACGGATAAAGTCCCTGGGAGGAGATAGATTTTGCGCGGAGGACGAAAAACGCGATAAATGGCGTTTTTTGACGCCTTTTTCAACACCAAATTCAAAATGGCCGACTTCCTGTACGTTATTTTATACCCCTCCAAGAGGCTTTTTTGTTTGTCTCCGCACCTTAGATAGGCTTAGCGAGTTTCGTTCGGTTACGTGAAAGTTAAAGTAGGGGGAGTTAACGTTAAAAACGGAAGTGGGCGTGGCCTACGCAATTTTTGACGTAAAGTTCCGGGACCAATTACACATCTCAAGTTGCAGCACTTCTGACGCACGTGCAAAATTTGTTGAGTTTTCACATATGTGGCGGGTGTCAAAAGTGCGCGCGAAAGATTAAAATAATAATCAGAATAATAATAATAATCGGACCAATATCAATAATGTGCTCGTTTACAGTGACGTGGGCTACGCCCACGTCACTGTAGGCCGTTGGCCTACCTACTGTCATGATTTAGGCCACTTTTAATGGGCTTTTACCCCTATTTTCCCCTGTTTTTAGTGGGTTTTGCATGGTTATCGCTCGCTTCGCGAGCGACTAAATTGATCGTAACGATATTAATTATGCGAGTTGCACTCACGTGGGCTTCGCCCACGTGACTGGGCTCGCGCGGACTATCTGCCGTTACTATTTCCGAACCTTTTCTGTGCTTTTGCCGGTCGTTTTCCCTGTTTTTATGTGTTTTTCGCAGGTTTATCGGTCGCTGCGCGACCGATTTCAATAGGGTCTTCGCCGACCTATGGTCTCAGACCCTAATAATAAATAATCGGACCAATATCAATAATGTGCTCGTTTACAGTGACGTGGGCTACGCCCACGTCACTGTAGGCCGTTGGCCTACCTACTGTCATGATTTAGGCCACTTTTAATGGGCTTTTACCCCTATTTTCCCCTGTTTTTAGTGGGTTTTGCATGGTTATCGCTCGCTTCGCGAGCGACTAAATTGATCGTAACGATATTAATTATGCGAGTTGCACTCACGTGGGCTTCGCCCACGTGACTGGGCTCGCGCGGACTATCTGCCGTTACTATTTCCGAACTTTTTCTGTGCTTTTGCCGGTCGTTTTCCCTGTTTTTGGGTGTTTTTCGCAGGTTTATCGGTCAGCTGCTCTTCATTTTCTTTCCTGCTCCAGAGCCACTATTTCAAGCATACTGTGGCGGAAGATGTAAGGCGGGGCCTCTCATATGACGCACACCTGCACACTTGCTAGCCTGTTCCACTCTTTGTTTTCCGAATGCCAGGAAGTATTCTTGCCTCGCTTCTGAAGCAAGATGCTCGGCAGACATGTGCTACCAAGCAAGCGTACTCGCGATTGAGAAACACCCAGTGTGTATGAGCCAGCCACGGCGGAATATTACTGCCAAAAGTCACGTGAGTGAGTCACGTGACTTTTGGCAGTAATATTCCGCCGTGAGAAGAAAAAGTTTTGTACTTGTAAAAAGAAGTGTTGTAGTTGTAAAAAAAGGTTGTGTACTTGTAAAACCTATGCTGAATTTGTCTCTGAAACATGATTTATTAGAAAAATGTTATGTTTGATAGATACGTTTTTTCTTTGCAAAACTAAATGCATTAGTTTGTAGATGGTGTTTTGTATTTGCAAACCACATTGTGAATCATGTGGCATTTGTAAAACCTGTTTAGTTTGTTTGTGGAGTTATGGCAGGAAATTAGCTCCATATACCTGCCTGTCAGCCTTCCATCTGTGCACAAACTTATCTTGTGCCCTCATTGGTCATGTGCGCGTTCTTGTGTGTTGGAGGAGGGGCTCTGTAAGGAAGTGGCAGATTTGTTCCGGCTGTGTATTTTCAAATTCTAGCGAACTCGAGCCGGTGGGTGTTTCTCAATCACGAGTACGCTTGCTTGGTAGCACATGGTGTTTTGTATTTGCAAACCACATTGTGTTTGTTAGTGAATCATATGGCATTTGGAAAACCTGTTTAGTTTGTTTGTGGAATTATGGCAGGAAATTAGCTCCATAGATCTGCCTCACCTCAGAATGAGTCACCCCACAGAAACTGGCTGGAAAGCGGGCCCTAAGTGCATGCCTGTTACCATCTCACTGTAGGTCACCAATGTAATGTTTGTAGATCCCTTTATTACATTTATCCTCGCCATCCATAGTCTCTAAATAACTAATTTCACGTATATGATATTTAGGCTCGCTGGTCTCATCATACAACGGCAATGAAAAAAGCACCAGGGGAGGCAGCCATAACCTCTGCCGCACTGAAGGGGGCGCACGTGAGCCCACAGGTTCTTGTTGATACTGTAATTCTACGCAGAGACGGTAGACGTAACAACAAACTAGGCTTTTGAAACTACAGGAAGATAAGGAGGACTTTTACAAAAAAGTAATAAGAGACTGTTGTCCAGAAGGATAACATGGACTTCATCTTTAAGTCAAGGTAAGACCACATTTGTAATGAAAATGGGATCTTACGAAGAAAAAACAATCCAATATTTAGATTTTGGGTATCCTTTTGTTGAACGGTCTGTTTAAAATGAATCGAAGCATCAGACTAAAAAAGCTTTTGAAAATGACCGAATATTTCGATTAAAGGTGGGGTAGGTAAGTTTGAGAAACCGGCTCGAGATACACTTTTTGTTATATTCCATGGAATGCTCTTAACATCCCGATAGCAATGAATATCTTAAGTGTTTTGACAAAAAATCCATACAAAAATGTCATCTGTGGAAGCCGTAATACTGTAAAAAGCACGATCAATCATTTTAGTCGGCCCGGCTAAAATAACTGGATGGCCTACCTGCCTGTCAGCCTTCCATCTGTGCACAAACTTATCTCGTGCCCTCATTGGTCATGTGCGCGTTCTTGTGTGTTGGAGGAGGGGCTCTGTAAGGAAGAGGCAGATTTGTTCCGGCTGTGTATTTTCAAATTCTAGCGCACTCGAGCAGGTGTTATATTATATATATTATATATATATATATATATAATATTCCGCCGTGAGAAGAAAAAGTTTTGTACTTGTAAAAAAAAGTGTTGTAGTTGTAAAAACAAGTTTTGTACTTGTAAAAAAAAGTGTTGTACCTGTAAAACCTATGCTGAATTTGTCTCTGAAACATGATTTATTAGAAAAATGGTATGTGTTTATTTGATAGATACGTTTTTTCTTTGCAAAAATAAATGCATTAGTTTGTAGATGGTGTTTTGTATTTGCAAACCACATTGTGTTTGTTAGTGAATCATGTGGCATTTGTAAAACCTGTTTAGTTTGTTTGTGGAGTTATGGCAGGAAATTAGCTCCATACAGATCTCATCTGTGCCTCACCTTACCCCACAGTAACTGGCTTGAGCGCACTTACAAAATAAGTGCCCGCGCTAAATTAGTGCCCGTGCTCCAGCAAGTTACTGTGGGCTTACGAGAGGCAGAGCACGTCCCTGCCTCACTTCTCATCGCTCCCGTAGCGGAGCTCGGCAAATTTGCTGATTTTGACTATAAAAAGCGATTGGAATCATACATAAATCACACTTACAACACAGATCAGTGGAGACATTTTATTATTATTACTATTTAGTTTTTCTTTAGTTGTTTTTCCGTTACATTGGAGTATGACAGGGGAGGCTCTGCCCCCCTCCCCTTGTTGTTTGTCAGTTCGTCTTGTGCTGTCCTCATGCCAGTACTCTGCTCATTAGTGAATGCTTATCTTGTCGCAAGCCTAATTTATGCTCCTGAAACATTTTGTAAGTTTTGTTCCTCACGTTGTGAGCGATTTTTGTTGTGCCTTATTGGAGCCTTTTTTGTCACCTCGTTAAGAGTGTTATTTTCTTTTTGTATACCTTTTTGGAAAATAAAGTATATTACTTATACTTTACCTCTGGCTCCCGGGTCGTGCATTTGAGTCCTTTTCCCTTGTGTATCCAAGTTCGTGACAATGTTCTTGCTGTAAATCAGAAAAACTCTGCCTGTGTGTAACTCACTTAACAAAATAGTGACTTCTGCCGTGCTCTTAAATAATGTTTGTGCTCTGACCACCTATCCTCTGGGACACATTGATTCAATATGAAAAGATGGATGTATGACTATAAGGCCGCTTTGATGTAATTATTGTGTACTTTTTAATTTGCTTCCCTTGCAGCTTTCTCCCAAATATCTTCATGCTAATTCCACCAGCCACACCTGGCCCTTCAGCGCCATAGCTGAGCTCATCGGTGAGTCCTCATCACAGGATTTCTTCTCTGCTATTTGTTAAGTATTTTTAGTTGTCATTTTCGTTTAAGATAAGATAAGAAGGATATTTGTTTATCCCCATTGTTGGGTTTCATTTAGATATCCATAGCATTGAAGGCTTGAATATCTTTGTATTACTTTGCAGTACTCTATTATTGTTAAATTCCACCTTCGCAGCGTAATAAGGAGAGAGATGCACCTTGTAAGCTGCTGTAAAATGATAATAGGCCTATTATATTCACGCACACACATCATATAGAGGAAATAAATCCTGGTGTAAATCTGATCCTACATACATTTCTACTTCCCTTCATGTGGGAACTTCAAATGCTGGAGGTTGCCCCTTCTGGTGGGAATTTATTTATCAAATGTGGATAAAGGATCAAACCATTCAGCTGTCTTTGAGGTATTTTATTTCTTGCAAGAAAGTTCAGTCGGTCATACAGAGAGCATTCTGTCTGCAGAGTGAAAGGCGGGTTGCATATTTAAACACAGAGAGGGGAGAAACGGAGGGGTCGAGCTTGGCGATAATGAAAGGAGCATTCTGGGAGTTTAGGGAGTTAGGGAGGCCGTATCAGGATGTTTTCAGTTCAACAGAAGCTGAAAGTCATACTGTTGGTGCACATGGAGTATAACTAGCAACATTGCAACAAATCTTCTTATTAATGACTTTTCCAAAGCTTAGCAAAGAAGTGAAAGCCAGTAAATAAAGATAAACATTATCAAATAAGAATCACACATGATAAAGTAAGTTCTTTTTGTATTACTTTTACTATCTGTATTATTATGTTGCATTGTTGGAGAAGCCTGTGAGCTAAGATTTTCAACGACATAATTACTCTGTAGTTAGTTTGACAATAAAGAACCTTGAACCTTAAGTAAGTGGGTATAATATTTTTCTGTTACATTGTCTTCTCTCGACAGACAATGCCTATGATCCAGATGTCAATGCCAAACAGTTCTGGATTGATAAGATTGTGGTCAAAGATAAGGACTGCCTTAGCTTTATGGATAATGGATATGGACTGGACGAAGATAAAATACTCAAGATGCTCAGGTAATTTGAAATGGCTCACCAAACGAATGTTGTACATGATACATTTGTGTATAAACCATGCTGTTATTCACTAAAGAATTTATGCATTTTTCCCCCTTTAAGCTTTGGCTACAGTGACAAGATTCCTGTTAAGGGTGTAAAGCCGATTGGTATGTACGGCAACGGTTTCAAGTCTGGATCCATGCGCCTCGGCAAAGACGCCATCGTGTTTTCGAAGTCAAAGAGTGTGTCCTGCGTTGGGATGCTCTCTCAGACCTACCTGGAAGAGATTGATGTTAACCAAATAATTGTTCCTATTGTATGCTTTGAACGGAATGAAAAAAACAAGTATATCCTTTACCTGCTGCGTTAAGGCATATTGCTTCATGTAAACTAAATGTAAATGGTGAAAATGACATGCAAATCCCAGCATCTGATGGAATGGGTGCTAGATCAAATGTAACCGAGAAAGAACAAGAACAGATAGACTCTAAACACCAAATGTGACAGCCGTATGCTCAAAATGTTACACAGCAGCATTCCTATCCTTCAGACGAGAGTTGTAGAAAAATATTATGAGAACCCAAATAGTGTGCTTAACATACAAATGTAATCATACACCAGATACATATTTCCAATTGTCCTCATTTACGAAGTTTTCCTTAACTTGGGCTATACTCAGTGTAAAAGAAGAACACAAGGCCAGTCTTCAGGACATCCTGCGCTATTCCCCATTCAACAAAGAGGACGACATTCTGGCTGAGATTGAAGTCATCAGTTCCCATGGGTCCGAAACCGGCACACGGATCATCATCTGGAATCTCCGCAGGTCTCAGGGTTCTTCACACACACAAACCTTTATGTTTTATTTCGGAGACCAAGGGCTAGTAGTTCCTGTACATGCCTGATCAGACTATATCAAATATTCTAATCTAGTCATCATTAATTTAAACATGATCTGTGAGGTAATAAAAAGTCAAAGCTAGATGTTTGTATTAAAACATGTGTTTCACAACCATGTGTCCACTTCGGCTTTAAATCTGTTTCCAACAAACAGCAGCAGGGTTGTTACCTATCAACAATGAA
>NW_022987609.1:4127671-4268276 GCF_902827165.1 Trematomus bernacchii | reverse complement strand
TATCCATTATCCATAAAGCTAAGGCAGTCCTTATCTTTGACCACAATCTTATCAATCCAGAACTGTTTGGCATTGACATCTGGATCATAGGCATTGTCTGTCGAGAGAAGACAATGTAACAGACAAATATTATACCCACTTACTTAAGGTTCAAGGTTCTTTATTGTCAAACTAACTACAGAGTAATTATGTCGTTGAAAATCTTAGCTCACAGGCTTCTCCAACAATGCAACATAATAATACAGATAGTAAAAGTAATACAAAAAGAACTTACTTTATCATGTGTGATTCTTATTTGCTAATGTTTATCTTTATATACTGGCTTTCACTTCTTTGCTAAGCTTTGGAAAAGTCATTAATAAGAAGATTTGTTTCAATGTTGCTAGTTATACTCCATGTGCACCAACAGTATGACTTTCAGCTTCTGTTGAACTGAAAACATCCTGATACAGCCTCCCTAACTCCCTAAACTCCCAGAATGCTCCTTTCATTATCGCCAAGCTCGACCCCTCCGTTTCTCCCCTCTCTGTGTTTAAATATGCAACCCGCCTTTCACTCTGCAGACAGAATGTTCTCTGTATGACCGACTGAACTTTCTTGCAAGAAATAAAATACCTCAAAGACAGCTGAATGGTTTGATCCTTTATCCACATTTGATAAATAAATTCCCACCAGAAGGGGCAACCTCCAGCATTTGAAGTTCCCACATGAAGGGAAGTAGAAATGTATGTAGGATCAGATTTACACCAGGATTTTTTTCCTCGATATGATGTGTGTGTGTGAATATAACAGGCCTATTATCATTTTACAGCAGCTTACAAGGTGCATCTCTCTCCTTATTACGCTGTGAAGGTGGAATTTAACAATAATAGAGTACTGCAAAGTAATACAAAGATATTCAAGCCTTCAATACTATGGATATCTAAATGAAACCCAACAATGGGGATAAACAAATATCCTTCTTATCTTATCTTAAACGAAAATGACAACTAAAAATACTTTACAAATAGCAGAGAAGAAATCCTGTGATGAGGACTCACCGATGAGCTCAGCTATGGCGCTGAAGGGCCAGGTGTGGCTGGTGGAATTAGCATGAAGATATTTGGGAGAAAGCTGCAAGGGAAGCAAATTAAAAAGTACACAATAATTACATCAAAGCGGCCTTATATTCATACATCCATCTTTTCATATTGAATCAATGTGTCCCAGAGGATAGGTGGTCAGAGCACAAACATTATTTAAGAGCACGGCAGAAGTCACTATTTTGTTAAGTGAGTTACACACAGGCAGAGTTTTTCTGATTTACAGCAAGAACATTGTCACGAACTTGGATACACAAGGGATAAGGACTCAAATGCACGACCCGGGAGCCAGAGGTAAAGTATAAGTAATATACTTTATTTTCCAAAAAGGTATACAAAAAGAAAATAACACTCTTAACGAGGTGACAAAAAAGGCTCCAATAAGGCACAACAAAAATCGCTCACAACGTGAGGAACAAAACTTACAAAATGTTTCAGGAGCATAAATTAGGCTTGCGACAAGATAAGCATTCACTAATGAGCAGAGTACTGGCATGAGGACAGCACAAGACGAACTGACAAACAACAAGGGGAGACTGGGGAATTTAAGCAAGAGGTAACTGGGCCCAGGTGGAAACAATCCAGCGACGTGCAGTCAGGGGAGGCAGGGGAGGCAGAGCCTCACCTGTCATACTCCAATGTAACGGAAAAACAACTAAAGAAAAACGAAATAGTAATAATAATAAAATGTCTCCACTGATCTGTGTTGTAAGTGTGATTTCTGTATGATTCCAATCGCTTTTTATAGTCAAAATCAGCAAATTTGCCGAGCTCCGCTACGGGAGCGATGAGAAGTGAGGCAGGGACGTGCTCTGCCTCTCGTAAGCCCACAGTAACTTGCTGGAGCACGGGCACTAATTTAGCGCGGGCACTTATTTTGTAAGCACGCTCAAGCCAGTTACTGTGGGGTAAGGTGAGGCACAGATGAGATCTGTATGGAGCTAATTTCCTGCCATAACTCCACAAACAAACTAAACAGGTTTTACAAATGCCACATGATTCACTAACAAACACAATGTGGTTTGCAAATACAAAACACCATCTACAAACTAATGCATTTATTTTTGCAAAGAAAAAACGTATCTATCAAATAAACACATACCATTTTTCTAATAAATCATGTTTCAGAGACAAATTCAGCATAGGTTTTACAGGTACAACACTTTTTTTTACAAGTACAAAACTTGTTTTTACAACTACAACACTTTTTTTCACAAGTACAAAACTTTTTCTTCTCACGGCGGAATATTATATATATATATATAATATATATAATATAATACCTGCTCGAGTTCGCTAGAATTTGAAAATACACAGCCGGAACAAATCTGCCACTTCCTTATAGAGCTCCTCCTCCAACACACACGAACGCGCACATGACCAATGAGGGCACGAGATAAGTCTGTGCACAGATGGAAGGCTGACAGGCAGGTAGGCCATCCAGTTATTTTAGCCGGGCCGGCTAAAATGATTGGTCGTGCTTTTTACAGTACTACGGCTTCCACAGATGACATTTTTTTATGGATTTTTTAAAGCACTTAAGATATTCATTGCTATCGGGATGTTAAGAGCATTCCATGGAATATAACAAAAAGTGTATCTCGAGCCGGTTTCTCAAACTTACCTACCCTACCTTTAACTATATTAGATTATATTGGTTTCCTTCAGAGTGTAAATAAACCAACCCACTATAATCTGTGTGGCTGTGGCTCAGTGGATAGAGTGCTGGACTTTGAATCGGGTTAGCAAGTTCGAGTCCCACTGCAATCAGCATGTCGTTGTGTCCCTGGGCAAGACACTTCACCCCATATTGCTCCTGTGGGGGTTGTCCACAGTACTGAATGTATGTAAGTCGCTTTGGATAAAAGCGTCTAACAAATGACATGTAATGTAATAATCACACTCTCGACCTTGTTCTGACTTATGGTATTGAAATTGAGCAACTATTAGTCCAACCGCATAATCCTGCTTTATCCAACCATTTTGTTGTAACTTTTGAAGTACTGTTACTAGACCAAACCATTAGTCAAAAGCTCCTGCAGCAGAAACCTATCTGTTAGTGCTATAGCCAAATTTAAGGAAGAGATTCCATCAATACTTAACTCAATAGCATGTCTGTATGTAAGGGAGGAAACTTATACAAAATGTACACCACCCCAAATTGATCATGTTGTTGATAGTGCTACAGGTGCGCTGCGAATAAAATTAGACTCTGTTGCTCCTTTGAAAAAGAAGAAAATAAAACAACATAGACTAGCTCCATGGCATAATGCCGAAACCCGCAAAATAAAGCAAAAGTCGAGACAACTTGAAAGGATATGGCGTTCCACTAAACTTGAAGAATCTCGTTTAATTTGGCATATTACTCTCAATGAATATAAGAAAGCACTGCGTAAAGCGAGAGCAGCTTACTCCTCTTCATTAATAGATGAGAATAAGAATAATGCAAGATTTCTTTTCAGCACTGTAGCCAGGCTGACAGAGAGCCACAGCTCTATTGAGCCTTCTATTCCCATAGCACTCAGTAGTAATACTTTTATGTGCTTTTTTAATGATACAATTGTTACTCTTAGAAACTAAATTAATGACCTCTTGACTTTGACCAGTTTGGTGTTATCAACAGCTCCGGGAAATGTAAGTTCTAATATTACACTAGATAGTAAATTAGAATGCTTTTCAGCCATAAACCTTGAACAATTGATTTCAATAATTCTTTCTCTTAAACCATCAACGTGTATCTTAGACCCGATTCCAACTAAGCTGTTAAAGGAAGTTTTTCCATTAATTAACACTTCTTTATTAAATATTATGAATATGTCTTCATTATCAGGCTATGTTCCACAATCATTTAAAGTAGCAGTGATAAAAACCTCTTCTTAAAAAGCACAACCTCTACAGAGATTTTAGCCAACTATTGACCTATTTCTAATCTTCCGTTCCTCTGAAAAATGATTGAGAAAGCAGTCGCAAAACAGTTGTGTGATTACTTAAAAAACAATGATTTATTTGAAGATTTTCAGTCTGGCTTTAGAACACATCATAGCACAGAGACAGCTCTGGTTGAAGTCACAAATAACCTTCTAATAGCCTCAGACAAAGCACTTGTCCCTATTCTTGTTTTGCTCGATCTCAGTGCTGCATTTGATACTATCGACCATGACATCCTATTGCAAAGACTAGAGCACTTAGTTGGCATACAGGGAACTGCTTTAGGCTGGTTTAGGTCCTATCTATCTGAACACTCTCAGTTTGTGTGTGTCAACGATGAATCTTCCATGCAAACCAAAGTGAGCCATGGAGTGCCACAGGGCTCAGTGCTTGGACCTATTTTGTTCACACTATATATGCATCCCTTAGGCAATATTATAAGGAATCTGTACATTTTCATTGTTATGCGGATGATACTCAACTATATTTATCCATCAAGCCTGATTAAACCAATCATCTAAATAAAATTCAAAACTGCCTCAAGGACTTAAAAACGTGGATGACCTTACATTTGTTGATGTTAAACACGGCCAAAACTGAAGTTATTGTACTCGGCCCAAAGAATCTACGAAACAAATTATCTAAAGATATACTAACTATGGATGGCATTCATTTGGCTCTCCAGTGAGACTGTAAGGAATCTTGGTGTTATATTTGATCAGGATTTATCATTTAACGCCCACATAAAATCAATCTCAAGGACCGCCTTCTTTCATCTACGTAACATTGCAAAAATCAGGCATATCTTGCCTCAAAACGATGCAGAGAAACTAATCCACGCATTTGTTACTTCAAGGCTGGAATTTTGTAACTCTTTATTATCTTTAATATCTTTATTGCCTTGCCTTGCCTTGCCTTGCCTTGCCTTGCCTTAATGGGCAGGCACCATCTTACCTTAAATAACTCATTATACCCTACTGTCCTACTAGGGCATTGCGTTCCAAGAATGCAGGGTTGTTGATTGTTCCTAGAGTCTCTAAAAGTACAATGGGAGCCAGAGCCTTTTCTTATCAAGCTCCACTTTTGTGGAATCAGCTTCCAGTTTGTGTTCGGTCGGCAGACACCCTATCCGTTTTTAAGAGTGCGCTTAAGACCTTCCTTTTTGATAAAGCTTATAGTTAGGGCCCCTAGTTTTGCTGCTATAGGCTTAGACTGTCGGGGGACACCTTACTTCTTCCTTCTCTCTGGCTGTACCTGTGTACTCTCATGTTCCGAATAACCCAGCTTCCCCAAATGTCTTTTTGGTGTCTATCTTCGCCGGGATCCTGAGTTGTGGCTGATCCTGTTGCTGTGGTCCTGAGTCCTGGATCGCGAGCCCTAGATCCTGAGTCCTGCATCCTGAGTCCTGGATTTCGAGTCGTGGCTGAACCGGTCTCTGCGGTCCTGCCTGTCTCTGCGGTCTCATCATACTACTTCCCTGATGGCTCCCACAGGATTGTTGACATCCTCGTGGATTCATCTTCTTATTATAGACACATGCATTTCCAAACAGTTGGACTACCTATGCTGTAAATGTATTATCTTTTCAATTTACACACGGCATCTATTGCACGTCTGTCCGTCCTGGGAGAGGGATCCCTCCTCTGTTGCTCTCCCTGAGGTTTCTCCCATTTTCCCCTTTAAACTGTGGGTTTTCTTTGGAAGTTTTTCCTTGTACGATGTGAGGGTCTAAGGACAGAGGGTGTCGTATTGTCATACTGATATTCTGTACAAACTGTGAAGTCCACTGAGACAAATGTAACATTTATGATATTGGGATATATAAATAAACATTGATTGATTGATTGATGTTCACAAACCCCATATTATCCTGTCAGTTTCCACAATTTTAACAAAACTCAGATAATTCATTCAAAATACTGACAGTCCTTTGTTGTCTTTAACAAAAGCCACCATGTAACTCTCAAATGAATCATGAAAATGAATAATACATAATCTAATATATCATAAAAGATGATTGTGAAACAATGAAAAACAAGTGAAAATGTGTCAGATTTAGACCCTTACATAACACGTGTAAAATTGTATATTTTTATGGAAATGTTTGTGATTATTTAATATGATTATACTATACAAAATGCAATATTTGATATTTTAAATATAAAAATTAGAACAAATAAAATAGAGTTTGATATTTCAGATTAAATATTTGTTGAATAGACAATTAGTTTTAAATGCCTTGTTATTCCTTGTGTTTTTTATAGTGCTAATATATTGTTTTCTATCCGTTCACTGTGTTCTCTATGCATGGATGCATGAATGGGTTGAGGCATGATATTACCCCGTCACTAAGGCCGCCTTAATGCACGGTCTGACCTGGACTGAAGCCCAGGGGCCTACGGAGATCGGGGGCCTATCATGAGCCAATAAAAAAATGCATTGTTTTGTAATTCGTCAAATGTGCTGTCTATCATTTGATCTGAATGTATGTGGCTGATGATTTATACAAATTATAAAACACCCGCCCCGTGGGCACCACTTAACAGCCAATCAGAATGAGAATATGTTTCACATGTGACTTATTCAAAATGCGAGTGATTGAGTTGTTTAGGTGAAAATGTCGGAGAAGAAAAAGTTTGAGAGGTGCTCAGAAAAGGAAATTGTTGAGGGAAAAGGAGTTTCGAGACAAGCAACTATTAAAAAAAATGCCGAAGCTTACAGGTTATTTTAAACCTGTAGGCCAGGATGAGGAGGAAGGACAGATGAGTTCTGTACCGAGCACCGCTGCCGGCCGCGGGGCCTCGGAGCCAGTAGGCATATGTCTGGCTCTGATAGCGATGGAGTAGCGGGAGAGGAAAAACAGACAGGAGGGACGTAAACGCACTAGAAGAAGCGTATAAGCACTTATAAAGAGGTAAGGCAATGCTGCACTATTTATTGATTCCCAGTAGCCTATGCAGGTTTAAATGTGTTGTGCATCGTTTTACATAACTAGTGTTAATCCACCGGAGATAATGATCATTCTCATCTACTGATACCTGGCATTGAGGCCATATGTTGCTGTTCATAGTGCTGAATTAGGGGGGGTGTGTGTGTAGGGATGGGTAGCGAGCCCCGGTATTAAACAGGCCCCGGGGCTGAATGATTAAAGACCGTGGTACCGTTAGCTCCGACGTTATCGGTCTTTTTATCGGTACTGGAGACATGTACAAAATCTGTCATAGCCTATGTATTATTGCTACACAAACATTATATTGCAGTTTTAGTGTCGCCAACTCCGTTTCTAATATGCAAAAAGACTGCAAAATGCGTCTATGATTATCTTTAGTATTTTCGATCTTTCCAATCCAGACGAGAGATCTCTCCCCCGCCTGCTTGCGAGGGGGCGGGGCAGTTTACACACACGCAGCAAACTAAACAGGTTTTTACAAATGCCTCATGATTCATTAACAAACACAATGTGGTTTGCAAATACAAAACACCATCTACAAACTAATGCATTTAGTTTTGCAAAGAAAAAACGTATCTATCAAACAAACACATAACATTTTTCTAATAAATCATGTTTCAGAGACAAATTCAGCATAGGTTTTTGTAAACCTTTTTGTAAAACCTATGCTGAATTTGTCTCTGAAACATGATTTATTAGAAAAATGTTATGTGTTTGTTTGATAGATACGTTTTTTCTTTGTACACAACTTTTTTTTACAAGTACAACGCTTTGTTTTACAAGTACAAAACCTTTTCTTCTCACGGCGGAATATTACTGCCAAAAGTCACGTGACTCACTCACGTGACTTTTGGCAGTAATATTCCGCCGTGGTTGGAAGTACCCCTCAATGCAGTGCGCAATGCCTCAATAGAGTGGCGAAGTCACGCCCATCTACTTCCGCCCAGGGCTGGACTGGGACAGCAAATCGGCCCTGGCATTTAGACCCAGACCGGCCCAAATCCATAAAACAAACGAATAGTAGCGGTTCCTGACAAGAAGAATAACTCAGTATAATTTAAAAAAAACGCTATTATTATCCTTTTTACGTACCAGGGGCAAACAAAACTAATACATACCACAAGTATGTGTAACTATCAATCATTAGAAATTAGACCTTCAAACCCTCTCACAAAGCGAACAGTGACCGAGCACTAATAGGGGGGTCTGGTGGGGTATGCCCCCCACAGAAGAAAAGTTTTAAAAATAACCCCTTAAATGATGACTTCTAGTGAATTTAGGGGGTGGGGACCCTATAGTGCCCTGCCTCCCCTTTCTATGACAACACAATAGAGATAGGACCAGATGAGTCTACAGGATGAGTCGACGGCATCTTTTTATATACATTGACGCTTTCATTTAATTTTTCCATCCTTTTTTGAATCGCTGTAATTGTATTGCCTTTTTCATCTGTACACACGACACCTATTGCACGTCTGTCCGTCCTGGGAGAGGGATCCCTCTTCTGTTGCTCTCACAGAGGTTTCTTCCTACTTCCCACTGTTAATTGTGGGGTCTGTTTTGGGGAGTTTTTCCTTGAGCGCTGCAAGGGTCTAAGGAAAGAGGATGTCGTACCTGTACACACAGTGAAGCCCTCTGAGACTAATTGTAATTTGTGATATTGGGCTATATAAATAAAATGTGATTGATTGATTGACGCACGCAAGGGGCTATAGTGCAAGTCTTAGGCGGCTGGTTTCTCAGAACCTCACAGAGCACACAGAACTGAAGGAACACAGGTTTAACCAAAAATACTATCCACTGTCTTTATTTTTTTTCCTGAGAATAGGTTTGAAAGAGACAGATTTAAATTTACAAAGAGAGTTGAAGCAACATTTGACAGAAATCCCACATAAATTACAAAAGTACACAACTAGCAAGATATATATACTGTATATATATACTGTACACACAAAGTAACTTATATACTAGACTGAAATAACTAAAATGAATGCTTGTTGTGGAGAGGGGCACTATGTCCAGCGTCCATTCCTCTGTGTGTGTGTGTGTGTGTGTGTGTGTGTGTGTGTGTGTGTGTGTGTGTGTGTGTGTGTGTGTGTGTGTGTGTGTGTGTGTGTGTGTGTGTGTGTGTGTCTGTTTGCATGTGTGAGTGTAGTTGGGGGGCTTTGGGAGAGTCAAAAAGGATGCAGGTGACCTCTTTGGTCCCTGATAGAGGTCCATACAAATAGGCATTGACATAACAATACCACACAGTTAATGGTCAAAACTACATGTGTGCCTACATTTTTTCTTCTATTTCTATATTATTCATTCTATATATTGTCAATCAAAACTACCACAAAAAGCTGACTATAAACATTTTGTTCAGGTCCCAAAAGACCACTGTTGCCCTTATAAACACATAAGTAAATAAACTAAACAAAACAAGCTGCCAGCTGACAGTAATTGTTCATGAATGGTGGTTAACAAAATAATGACATTCTTTCAATGAGACAACGTATCAGAGTCCCATTAAGCTATATTTTAACTTGCCAGGGAAAACCTAAAATAGCCAGCTTACTAGCTTGTAGGCTAACGAATGTTTCTCTAATAATATTTGTCTTATTAGTGCTTCATCAAGGGGATATTAATGGGTTCCAGAACTACAGAGTATCATAACCTTAATAATAATCTTTTCCTAATTTTCTTAGCTTCTGCTTACCGCGAGTTCTCCTCCCTCTCCCCACTCGCGCGGATCTCTCTCCCTCTCATCATCTTCCTCACCACCACCAATATCGGCCACGGGTGCTGAATATGGACCTGCACCTGTACTAAACATGTCGGTTATTTTGACACAAGCGGCAACATCAGCACGAAGGGCCTGCTTTTTTCTTGCCCGCAATTTTTCTGCTCCCCCTTTTCGCTTGGCCTTCGTCTTCGCCTTCGCCTTCTCCATTTCTAACTCGAACTTTTTTTTTTCTCGAAAAAAAAGGCGATTTGGCTTCAACGGCCGGCTCACCTCCTGGGGGCGTGATTTAATGATGCACACCGAGCGGCCCAAAGGGGGAGGTGATTAAAGATTTGATTGGGCCGGCCCAGTGTCAATTACTAAAAACATTTAAACAGAGGGCCAATCTACCCGTCTTATGGGCCGGGACTTCAGAAAAAAAAAAAAATGACGTGTCGGCCCAAAAGGCACGTCGGCCCACCGGGAAAATGCCCGGTATGCCAGATGGCCAGTCCAGCCCTGAATAACGCTATAGTTCTGCATGTTAATTGCTGTTTGATGTCAGTTGTTAGTATTAGGGAGGCCCAATAACTCAAAGATTATGATAATGACTGATCGCCAATGTCTTTGTTTTATATTTTTAACAGTACATCTAGTGGACCATCAGAATTTGATTTTGAGAGGGACTGCTACGATATCCGAATACCATCTGAACTCGACGAGACAATGAAGGACGCTGTTCCAAAACCAGGTCCAAGTCAAGCGACCAAGTCAAACCCTGAGAGTGTTTCCTCACTGCGGGTAAGTAGCTGTATTGCGCATGTCGCCCACAGTCACACATTTCATAGTGATACGTATACAATCATGAAAACTGAGGCCAATTAGGTTACATTATGCAACTTACACAAGTGTCATGTAAAAAACGTAAAGCTTCCAGTTTACAAATAATGAGAATGTATTTTTTATGGAATTAGGAGTTTTTCCACTGGAAGAATGATTCTTATCTTAGCTTCAGAGTCAACACAGAGGATTGTGTTTTGGATTCATGCTGCCAGGGAGTAAGGGACGACACACAAGGAGCTTTGTCTGCCTTCCCATTTGCATCCTGCATTTTAAACACAATGTTTTGTGTATTAACCAAATGGAGGGAGACAGACAAAACGCCAAAACACAAATGCAAATTACGACCGGGAAATTCCAGGATGACTCATTTAACATCTTGTTGTAATTGTGATATAAAGCAAGATATATGGCACTCCTGCGATGTGTCACCCCAAATCCCGCCCTGACCCTGGACGCCCCCCCCCCCATTACAATCATTGTGGCATGTTTTTTCCTTACAATCAATGAACCCCTTCAAATGAATGCTGTATAACTACTTGATCAAGGAAAAGGACTACTTGTTTATTTGAATAATTTATAACCAACACAAGTATATTCAGGAACATAACACATTTAAACATGACTGTTGTGTAACTCAAAATGTTAACTGTACCGGTATTAGTCAAAACACATTGGATAAATAGTCAAATAAGAAATTAGTATGCTATAACAGCATAATACAATTCCTTGCATTATGGCAGGGCGATTTTTTGATGTGTTTTCTTCAACAGTAGCACCTTTTAATTGTAGGTCTATAAAACATATTATTTTTCTTTTTTAAATCTTATGATAAGTTGGCAAATTGAATCCATTTAATTGTAGATAATCTGTGTTGTGTCCAAGAGAAAAAGAGAATTTCCTTAAAACCTGATACTGATTTTTGATATCTCTTCCTTTGTATTGGGTTATAATTGTGTTTCTACTGTCTGCAGGCATATTGCAGTATTCTCTACTTGAAGCCTCGGATGCAAATCATCATACGGGGTCAAAAGGTGAAATCTCAGCTCATTGCTAAGACACTGGCCTCCGTCAGAAAGGACCACTACAAGCCCACTTTCCTGGTATCCTTTCTCCACAGAGAATAGATAATTGTGTATGATTTGGGACATTTTGTTGTTCATCTTTGTCTTGTCAAGTGTTTCTTGAGTTTCCCTTACATTTTATTTTAGACCAAACGCATTCCCATCACTTTTGGCTATAACACCAAAAATAAAGACCAGTATGGCATTATGATGTATCACAAGAATCGGCTCATCAAAGCCTATGAACGTGTAGGCTGCCAGCTCAAGGTGAGTTGGTGTTGTTTTGTGGAGCGTGTTTGTATATTACACATTTTCAAGGGTTTCTAAATGTCATCATCTGGTATTCATGTTTCTGAACCGTTGCCTTCTGCAGGCCAACAACGAAGGAGTTGGGGGTCATTGGGATCATAGAGTGTTTCTTTCTGGAACCTACCCACAACAAACAGAGCTTTGATGAGACAGATAAGTACAGGTAATGCTATCAATTCTGTTTTGATTATATCGGTACGATTAAGGCCCAGGAATACAGAAATCTGAAGTATTCATGTATTTTTATAGGAAAACAATGAACAACTTGGGGACCAAACTGAAGGAGTACTGGAATGAAATGACCCACAAGAAAAAACAAGAGAATCCAAACAGCACCATACCCATGGAAGAGACCACGTTAGTACATTTTGCAGGGACTATCATCGTGTATTCTACACGTTTATTTGTCTAGCAATGTTTGCTTCCTACTTGCTTTGATACTTGTCTCTTTCTTTGTCCTTAGGAAGCAACCAGATCAAAACTGGGTGCAGTGTCATGAGTGTTTGCGCTGGCGCAAACTCCCTGATGGGATCGACTCCGACAAGCTGCCAGAGGAATGGTACTGCCATATGAACCCGGATCCTCAGTTCAGGTAACTAGAGCATTCTCCAAACCCCTGTTGCAATGATAATAAGCTTCTGTGATAAATTAACTAATATACATTTCTATCCACATCTCCTTTTTTTTAAATGCCAAGTTATACTCCATAAAAGTCTATCTAGATCTACACACACACCTGTGGATACATCAGATACTAGAGCCACTAACAAACCTCTAAACATTAACAGATGTTTTTCAAATGATTAAAACACAATAATCATACTATTGACTCCAAATTGATCTCCAGGTGCAGATTGGCTGTCTGTTTATAGCTGTAATAACTTGTTTATAATACTAGTTAAGCCAGATAAGCAGGGACATTGCTGGACTACTGAGCGGTGCCTAATCAAGACAATTGGGTTAAGAGTCACATGTGAATTGGCTGAGTAGATTTATGATAAAGTGCTTTACAAAAATGAAAGACATGAAGAGCATTAAGAAACATATTATAAAATGACATTTAAAAACACTCATTTAAAAGCAAAGACACATGAATAAAAGTTACAGTGCAGTGTGAGATACACACATCTGAAATGTTTAGGTCTGACTCTCAATCATTGCTAACTTTTTAGCAGAAATAGTTTTCTATCACCTCCCTTTCTTTCTACTTTCTTGTTTAACTTGTCCTTTAGTTATTTCAAGTGTTTCATGCTAAACGAACCCCCCTCTGGAAAATTATAATCTGACCCCATGGTACCTTTTAGTTTTCACCGAAACTATTCCTCTTTTTTAAATGCACATTAGTTAAGTTTAAGTTGTCTTTTCTATTTAACATGAATCTCAGTCTTCCACAGAAATACTACTCCAACTTTTGCCAAATTGTTCTGTGATTTGAAATGAGAAGCATCTTCATTTTCTCTCCCAGGAGCTGCCAGGTAGAAGAGGAGCCTGAGGACGCAGTTGACGATCTGCAACCTTCATACTGCAAGACCTATAAACTAAAGTGAGTCCCAATGTTAATTTTTGACACTGCCCAAAAAGGTAATTTAGTGCTCGGACTCAAAATGAATTGCATATATTGTTGGGAAATCCACCACACCCTAAATGTTTCTGAGGTTCGTATCGTTATCCTCATCTGTAATCGACTGGCCGACTTTCCGATCATATATTTTTGTATCAAGCTGCCAAAATATTCTTTAATACATTATTTGAGCATAATAAAGGAAGTGACTTGCCTTGCCTAACCTGTGCTTGTGTATTATCTACAGAGAAAAGGAAGAGCAAAAGGTAAGGACGCACCCTATGCTGTAATTCACCCGTTTCCTCCACATGGTACCAAGTTGGGTATAAAAAGTTATTTTAATTATAGTATTTGTTTATAATTATTTAAAAGTATACATTTCACTAATAGCACTAAAAAATTGATTTATTTGTCTAGGCTGAGGAGGCTCGAAAGCATCAGGAAGCGCTGGATTTGGCTAAAGTCACCAAGCAGAAACAGGCCCAAATACATCCGCAGGTTGGGAGAGACGACTAACCGTGATGTCATTTTACTGAAGACATCGTTTGTGTTTAACTGTCTATGTTGTTCTTTTTGTTGTTCTTGTTGACAGGCTGTGGCTCCCCCCTCCACACCTAGTACCCCAAAGAGTAGGTTTAACAACATGTTGCCCCAAGGGGGGGCTGGTATGTGTGTCTGTGTTTGGTGTTATGTGTGTGAAAGAGAGAGAGAGAAAACGTTTTACAGATTTAAAAATATCTATTTTATTTCTCTCTAGCTTGCAGCCCAAGTAGCAGCGATCTTCCAATGAATCCCCCCCAGAGGTAGTTTTTATCTGCTGTTTACAAGCATAAATGTATCCATGTGACTTTGTTTAAGAAGCATTCTAATTGTGCTTTGTGTGCACAGCAAGGGGAAAAGAACCCAGCCTGCTTCTCCACAAATGACCCCCAAAAGACCGAGACAGAATGGCTTAGCTCAGAGCAAATTAGACCCATCAACATCAGTGAATGTGAGCCCACTGAGCTCCCCATCAGTTCTCAGTGATAACAAAAATGATGATGATACTGATGATGACATTTGCATCGTGGAGTGGGCCTGTATCCCCAAGCCAAATCTGAACGTCGACTTGACTAAAGTGAAGACCGAGGCGGAGCAAAGTGATGCTGACGTGGGCATGCTGATGGAGTGCATCGGTGATGCTGCTTTGGATAACGGCCCAGAGATAAATGCTGCGGGAACGAGCTCTATAGCATCTGCAGCTGTGGGAACCAGTACCTCCACAGCACCCCCCACAGAGGTGTCCACCAGCACCACCCAAATAACAAACCAAATTCAAACTGAAGGGGAGGAGAGAGTGGAGCTGAGTACATCTAATAAGAGTGATATAACAAAGCCTTCAGGTGTCTGCAGTGTCGAGCAAAGTGTAACTAAGGAAGAGAGCAGTGGAGATACCACGTTAGTACATTTTGCAGTGATTATCATCATGTATTCTACATAATTATTCGTCTAGAAATTTGCTTCCTACTTGCTCAGATACTTGTCTCTATCTGTGTCCTTAGGAAGCGACCAGATCAAAACCGGGTGCAGTGTCATGAGTGTTTGCGCTGGCGCAAACTCCCTGATGGGATCGACTCCGACAAGCTGCCAGAGAAATGGTACTGCCATTTGAACCCGGATCCTCAGTTCAGGTAACTAGAGCATTCTCCAAACCCCTGTTGCAATGATAATAAGCTTCTGTGATAAATAAACTAATATACATTTCTATCCACATCTCCTCTTTTTTGTATACACATACTCCATAAAAGTAGGTCTAGATCTGCACACACACCTGTGGATACATCACTGTGTTTAGAGCAACTAACAAACCTCTAAACGTAAACAGATGCTTTTCCAATTATTCAATCACAATAATCATACTATTGACTCCAAATTGATCTCCAGGTGAAGATTGACTGTCTGTTTATAGCTGTAATAACTAGTATCTGTTTATAATACCGGTGAAGCCAGATAAGCAGGGACATTGCTGGACTGCTGAGCGGTGCCTAATCAAGACAGTTAGGTTAGGAGTCACATGTGAATTGGCTTAGTAGATGTATAACACATAACCTCTGCAGGGAGTGGTTATAGGTCAAAACATAATTTAACATGAATCTCAAATACTACTCCAACTTTTGCCACTTTATTCTGTGATTTGAAATGAGAAGCATCTAATTTTCTCTCCCAGGAGCTGCAAGGCAGAACAGGAGCCTGTGGACTCGGATGATAAAGTCTCAGATGGAGTGACACATCATGAGGATAGTGAGGAAAAAGCTGTACCTTCTTACCACAGTCTTACCTGCCAACTGCCAGACGCGCAGAGCAGACTGCAGGAGCTGATCAGTGTGAAGAAGGAGAGCTCCAACCAGGCCAGCCAGACCAGTGGCGGCGCCAGAGATTTTCTTTTGGGGGTGCTGTGGGGTAGCTTGATGTTTCATAGAGGGGGCTCAAACATTTAGGGTTTCCCATTAAGGTAACAGGCGCTACAGTTGAAATTTCTACTGCAACACTCCCCACACGCACATACACAGTGTATCCGCGACTGTTACAATGAAGGCTCGATAATCAGCTCACGGCATATAGGTGTAAGCAGGGGCGAAGTGCTATTTTTATAAGTGGGGAGTGGACCTAACATCCTCTAGGGGGGTCCGGGGACATGCTCCAATGCATCAATCTTTTTTTTTTTTTTTTTGTCAATTTATTGAACATGTCAGAAACAAAACATACAACAATAATAATAATAATATATATATATCATTTTCTTTCTTGTTTTTTCTCACTCATAATAATAATTATAACAAAGTACAAAAAAAAATAATACAAAAAAAAATAGAAATAATAAATAAATAAATAATAATAATTCTCAAATAGTCTCAAGAAGAAGCTTAAAGGTGGGGTAGGTTTGAGAAACCGGCTCAAGATACACTTTTTGTTATATTCCATGGAATGCTCTTAACATCCCGATAGCAATGAATATCTTAAGTGCTTTGACAAAATACCATAAAAAAATGTAATCTGTGGAAGCCGTAAAAAGTACGACCAATCATTTTAGCCGGCCCGGCTAAAATAACTGGATGGCCTACCTGCCTGTCAGCCTTCCATCTGTGCACAAACTTATCTCGTGCCCTCATTGGTCATGTGCGCGTTCGTGTGTGTTGGAGGAGGGGCTCTATAAGGAAGTGGCAGATTTTCTCCGGTTGTGTATTTTCAAATTCTAGCAATCTCGAGCCGGTTTCGCAAACTTACCTACCCCACCTTTAAGAAAAACTTTTCTGGTCCTACCCCCTCTAGCATACATTTTCCTTATAAATAAAATATTAGGTCATCGTCATCAGCGATATGTTTGTCTTGTTAATTTCTTTTTTTTTACAAAACAATCAGAAAGAAATTACTTTTACAATTACAAGAAATAACAAATGGGATTTTACAGGTCCTGTTCATAACCATTAATGATTTGTCTCCTAAATAATACTTTCAGTTTAGATAGACTTGTACAATATTTCAGTGCATCATTACAATTATTCCACAGACTAACACCTTTTGATGAGATGCAATGAAGTTTGGCATTTGTTGTGCTGGTGCACTTTGAGAGAGAAATGAAGAGATCTATGGATACATCTCTCAACACCCATATGAAACAGAACTGTAAACTGATTTTCTATTTCTTTATGGATATTTTACAAAACACTCCCCATTCAAACTGTATTCTTGTTTTACTGTCATATAGTATTTCATACCTGTTTTTAATTTATGCTCTTATTATTTGTATACCTATAATGATCATATAAACGTGCGCCTCAGAAATACTTATTTACATTAATCGTGACCAAACCGTTTGAGACCCACTGAGATAACTTGGATCTAAACACTGAGAGAGTCCTTTACTTCACCTGAGCTGAGGTTATCTGAGACTCTCAGTCTTGTTGTTGTAATAGTAATCAGCATTCTTATTTCTGTTTCAGGCAATCCCAATCTTCATCCCTAAATCCTTCTTTAGGGAATTAGATAAGTGCACTTCCACTTTTATTTGGGATAAAGCTGTACCTCGAATTAGGAAAGAGTATTAGGAAAGGCCAAAGGGGGAGGGTGGTTTGTCCTTACCCAATTATTTGTATTATTATTGGGCTGCCAACATCCACAAACTGATGTTTTGGGTTGATGTGACGGACGAATCCCCAGTTTGGTCTGTAATGGAGCAACATTCAAGTAATCCAGTGTCACTTTGCTCTTTAATTTGCGCTCCACTACCCTTGAGTAAAAACGACTGGACGAATAACCCAGTCATCCAAGGCTCTCTAAAGATATGGACTCAGTTTAGAATTCATTTCAAACACAAACAGGCACTTATTGCTTCCCCAATTCTGGCAAATGTACATTTTCCTCCATCTCTTTTTTTTCACTGATCCATCTTTTCGGTTATGGCATGGGAGAGGGATTAGGTGTGTTAATGATATTTTTTTAAATGGACACTTTATTTCTTTTGAACAGTTAAAGAAGGATTTTAATATCCCACAGTCATCCTTTTTCTACTGTACATACTGCCCCTACTGTACATACTGCCCCTAGGTTCAATTCTCACAAAACACAACATCCCCTTCCATTGTTACGCCGATGATGTACAGATCTATCTGCCTCTCAATTCAAATGCCAACTCACTACAGCAGCTGATGGACTGCTTAACAGAGATAAAATCCTGGCTGAGCCAAAACTTCCTCAACCTCAACGAGAGCAAGACCGAGGTCATCTTTTTTGGACCCCAACCTCCAGCCTCCCCGGTTGAAATTCTGGGCTCCCTCAATAAAAACATCCTCCCCTCTGTCATGAACCTTGGAGTGACCTTCAATAGCGCTTTTAAACGTAGTCAAATCCTGCTTTTTTTAAATACGACTATTGGCCAAGACCAAGTCGTTTTTATCTTTTAAAGATCTAGAAAGGGTTATTAATGCCTTTGTTACCTAGAGACTGGATTACTGCAACGCTCTGTATGTGGGTATGGACCAGGCCTCAATTAGACGCCTGCAGCTAGTGCAGAACGCAGCTGCACGTCTTCTGACTGGCCATAAAAAGCGTGACCACATCACCCCAATTCTGGCCTCATTGCACTGGCTTCCAGTTCGGTTCAGAATAGATTTTAAACTTCTTTTATTTGTTTTCAAAGCCCTAAATGGGCTGGCTCCGGCTTATTTAGCAGAACTCCTCCAGCGCTACACCCCAGCCAGAGCTTTAAGGTCGGCTGACCAGCTGCTGCTGATAGTGCCCAAGACCAGGCTCAAAACCCGATGGCACCGAGCCTCCGCAGCTGCTGGCCCCATGCTCTGGAACACTCTACCCCTCCATGTGAGGTCGGCCCAGACCCTAGGGGTTTTTAAATCAACACTAAAGACTCACTTCTTCTCTCTGGCTTTCTAGTCAGAGCGGAGCACGACTCCTGACATGTGTGATTTTATTTTTGCTGTTGTAATTTATTGTCTTCTGTTTGCTATTGTAGTAAAGTGTTTTTATTGCATGTACAGCACTCGACCAAAAATCGTTTAAAAAATGTGCTATATAAATAAAACTTGATTTGATTTGATTTGATTTGATGTTTCTTCAGATATTTGCAGATACGTAGTTATGTCAGGACCCACTTCTCTCTAGCAGCCCCACAGAGTACCTGGATTGATGACTGTTTAAATATGGATCCCTGTGACAGGGGTCTGGTGTCTGTATTATATGACCATATTCAGAGGGTCGCCGCCCCATTGCTTAATCACTTAATGTGGCAATGGGAGGAAGAGGGGATAACTATATCAGATACTATTTGGCAGGCAGCTATTACATTTGTCCACTCATCCTCAATGTGGATTAGACATGGGCTGCTACAATTTAAGGTTTTGCATAGGTTACATCTATCTGCAAGTAAACTGGCCAAATGTTACCCAGGTTTAGACCCAACCTGCATCAGGTGCAGTCGGGACCCGGCCAGCCTAAGTCACATGTTTTGGCTCTGTCCAGAATTGGCCCATTTTTGGACTGGTATATTTAAAACCTTTTCGTACATGTGTAACACGGCTGTGGATGCAAACCCATTGACTGCATTATTTGGCGTGGTCCCACAGGAGACACGAATAACTGATCAGGCTGAGGCTGTGGCATTCTCTACCCTACTTGCTAGACGTCTGATACTCTTTAGTTGGAAGAAGGCTGCACCGCCATAAGCGCTGGGTAGAAGAAGTAATGTCCCATCTTAAACTTGAGCAGCTAAAGCACACTACCCGGGGCTCTATCACAAAGTACTATAAGGTCTGGCAACCGTTTCTGTCCTACTTTGAGAACGAATTCTCTGACATTAAAACAACGTTGCCAACCTCCCCCTCCCTTTGTTTTTATTTATTTACGTTCTCATTTTTACTCTTGGTTGAGATTCTTCAAGTTTAGTGGAACGCCATATCCTTTCAAGTTGTCTCGACTTTTGCTTTATTTTGCGGGTTTCGGCATTATGCCATGGAGCTAGTCTATGTTGTTTTATTTTGTTCTTTTTCAAAGGAGCAACAGAGTCTAATTTTATTCGCAGCGCACCTGTAGCACTATCAACAACATGATCAATTTGGGGTGGTGTACATTTTGTATAAGTTTCCTCCCTTACATACAGACATGCTATTGAGTTAAGTATTGATGGAATCTCTTCCTTAAATTTGGCTATAGCACTAACAGATAGGTTTCTGCTGCAGGAGCTTTTGACTAATGGTTTGTAGTCTAGTAACAGTACTTCAAAAGTTACAACAAAATGGTTGGATAAAGCAGGATTATGTGGTTGGACTAATAGTTGCTAAATTTCAATACCATAAGTCAGAACAAGGTCGAGTGTGTGATTATTACATTACATGTCATTTGTTAGACGCTTTTATCCAAAGCGACTTACATACATTCAGGACTGTGGACAACCCCCACAGGAGCAATTTGGGGTGAAGTGTCTTGCCCAGGGACACAACGACATGCTGACTGTAGTGGGACTCGAACTTGCTAACCCGATTCAAAGTCCAGCACTCTATCCACTGAGCCACAGCCACACAGATTATAGTGGGTTGGTTTATTTACACTCTGACGGAAACCAATATAATCTAATATAGAGTTAAAGGTGGGGTAGGTAAGTTTGAGAAACCGGCTCGAGATACACTTTTTGTTATATTCCATGGAATGCTCTTAACATCCCGATAGCAATGAATATCTTAAGTGCTTTGACAAAAAATCCATAAAAAAATGTCATCTGTGGAAGCCGTAGTACTGTAAAAAGCACGACCAATCATTTTAGCCGGCCCGGCTAAAATAACTGGATGGCCTACCTGCCTGTCAGCCTTCCATCTGTGCACAAACTTATCTCGTGCCCTCATTGGTCATGTGCACGTTCGTGTGTGTTGGAGGAGGGGCTCTATAAGGAAGTGGCAGATTTTCTTCGGTTGTGTATTTTCAAATTCTAGCGATCTCGAGCCGGTTTCTCAAACGTACCTACCCTACCTTTAAATGCAACAGTAAGGCTATTTTTATCGTCGTCAACATGAATATTAAAGTCAACTACGATAATTACTTTATCTGTTTTAAGTACCAAAGTTGATAAAGAATTCTGATAAAGTTATATTGGCTGCAAAGTTTTCCAGGTCGGATGCATAAGACTAAAAACAAGGCTTTCAAAGGAGGTATAATTTAATTTTAGTATTGATAAGTAAACTTGAGTCAAACATGGCTGCACACCAGAAGCCTGTACTACGAAGCTGGTTCAACCTAACCTGGATATGTTTGAGTTAGCCGGTTGGCCCAATCCAAAACATACGCGCTCTGGCTAAACTGTACTACGACGCTGGTTATCAAGTGGATCGCTCAAGCCAGCCGTGTCCTTAGGTGCGCGTTCACATGAAAGGGGTGGTATTTGGAGCATTCGACCAATCTCAAACACGGACAAGCGTACTGACAGCGCAGCGTCATACTTCCTGAATGAAAAGTGAACTTTAATATTAGTCAAATATGAAGAAGTTAAACTTTAAACATCCATGACTTAAACACTTTATCCAGGATAAAAGCCACATAGCTGCACCTGCAAGGTGAATACAGCTGGTAAAAGAAAAAGTGTTTGAATGCGTACATTAACAGGTTTATGAAATCACTGCCCCGTCCAAGACACGAGTGGATCTGACTTTAATTACATTTGACTCGAGTGTTTCGTCAACTTAATGTGTTGCTTAAAATAATACTTCTGCATACAGTATGTGACACTGTGAGTGTTGCACGGCCAGATACGGCTCAAGAAGCTGACTCAAATAAGGAAATATATGATACATTATGATGTGATATGATATGAACAGTGGCGTTTTTATATGTACAAAAGTGGTGGGGCACAAAAAACTTAGATGTCTATAAGCTTCTGCAGTAACGTGCAGTGAGGTTCATGGCTGGTGAGGCACTGGCACTGACTCTTCAGGTTTACAAATATTATATTTTGACCTAAACCAAAATATAATATTATTTTCAAAAGCTTTTTTTGTCTGATGCTTCGATTAATTTTAAACAGACAGTTCAACAAAAGGATACCCAAAAAATGTAATTTTATCATTTAAATATTGAATTGTTCTCTCTTAGTAAGATCCCATTTTCAATAAAATGGCGGTCTTACCTTGACTTGAAGATGAAGTCCATTTGCCTATCCTTCTGGACAAACATTTCTATTACTTTTTTGTAAAAGTCCTCCTTATGTTCTTGTAGTTTCAAAAGTCTATCATAAATCTAATCCATAGATTTATGATAAAAAAATTATAAAAGTAGGGTAGACATGTGGATGTTATCCGGCTAATCAAAACGTGCATTTATCTAACAGGTACGTTTCCCACAGATCTTATTTCGAGCTATTTTCTAAAATCCTCTGGAGAAATCTCATTGCTTTTTTGTCGAGGGAAGCCATGCGCAGCTTACTTCCTGGTTTTAGGACGCGCCACTGCAGCTCTCTCGTCTCCTCTTCACACAGCACACTTTTCGCGGCACACGTACTTACAGCCAATCAGCTCTGAATGATTTGAGACGACGTATAGTGGGGATGGTAGCTCCATGCCCCTCTGGTCATTATTTTTTTGCCACACACATTTCATTACAAAATACTCTGAGCATGCGCAGTGTAGTTTTTACAGTCACCGTTGACTTCACAGCGAGAGGAAGGGGCATAATCAGGTTTTGTCCCACATGGCTCTAAACAGCTCAATAGGCACACACTGTGACTGTAGACACACTAATTAGAAGAACACAGACTAAAACAGCAATGTACAGACGAATCAGATGATTAAACATGATCTTAAAATATATTTTATATATTTTTTTATTTTATTTTTTGCATTTTTGTAATCATTATTTGTAATACTTTCTGCTGACACTAGGTGGGGCTGTGCCCCACCTGCCCCTAATGACCAGTCGCCACTGGATATGAATGATAATGGGACACATCGACGTCTGCACTCACATACCCCTTTCACACCAAGGCTTTTCCCCTTCTAGCTCCGTGCTAGAGCTTTTCTGGTTCAGAACCGGTTCTTCGGTTTAGCGCCGGCTCTTTTCACACCGCTCAGAGCCCGACTGGTGCTGCCGCTGCTGCGTCATGACGTCACAGTTTACGTCGCTGAGTTTCTCCCCAACGGAGCTCACCTCACAACAACAACGGGCCGGGGACTGTGTCGGGTCGATCATCGTGTTGCTTTTAATCATACGAAGCCAGATTAAATTAAATAACGACTTCTCCAACCTTATACTTTTCTCCAGAGTGCCGTGGTTCATTGTTTATTAATGTGTTTCAGCGGCATTTACCGACCGCTGCAGTGCTGACTGCTCTTCAACGGGAGTGTATTCTCCCGTTAGCTCCGGGTTAGCTCACACGGCTCTAAAGTATTCACTGTCTGACTGTCACACAAGCAGCTGGTACATATCCCCAATTCCCCTTAAGTGAATGTGTGTCAGTCTGAATTGACGCTGTTTGGCATCACAACGCTGTTATGAAAGTTTCTCTGGTATAACATGGGTGATGTTAGCATAGCAACCGAAGCTAAACTGACTACTTGCTAAGCCGTTTTATACAGGCACTTTTTACCGGCGTATTTTTCATTATGATTCTACTTGTGATAGTCGGACATGACAACCTGTGCAGCCCATGTATTGATTCCATCCGATAGCTGCTATAATAACAAACAAAACGTCTGCCTGCTCTCCACAATGATCAATAACAGCGAACGGATGGTCAAAGTAAGGTACAAATAAACAGAATCACACGAAGCCTGGTTAGTGTTGCCTGACTTTATAAAGCGTGTTTTTTTTTTTACAAGTGTGTGGTTGCGTTCTAGTCACTTTGCTCAGCACTACTGCTTGTTACAACTTTTATTTGCCGTACTCTCCTTAACTGTTATCTCAGGTTAATCTCGCCCCCCTCCGACGTAAGCGGTTCTTGCTTCTACACGGACAACTTTTTGGTGCTCGAAACGAACCGGATTCCGGAGCTTAGAGGCTGCTCCGCTGCGGTGTGAACAGGAAAACCCGGTGCTTTTCAAGCACCAGCACCGAACCGGCCCCGAAACACCGTTGGTGTGAATGGGGTAACAGTGCCGCGGACTGTACTTAATGTTACTCTGATTCGGTTACTTATGTCGTGGCAGATATTTAAGTAAGCTTTCTTAACGCTAATATTATAATAGTCAGATTGCTCTGAAGATGGGAGGGGATATTCTATTAATTTTCACGTTCACATAGTCAGTTGATTTTGGCCGGCCGTCTTTCCTGCAACGGCAGTTTTTCTGTATTTCCTCTATCCTGTAATATGAATTGATCGCTTTAAACTCCGCACACGGAGCTCTGATTGGTCAGCAGGCGGTGCTTTCACTGAGTTGATCTCTTAGCCTGCCACCTAACCTGCTCCGGAGCAGGTTTGTCGCTCAGCATAAGTTACCATGGAGATCTAGCCCGCTAAAAAGAGAACCAGCGTCGTAGGACCGGAAAGCCCGAGATTTCCCTGAAGTTAGCCGGCTAAGCGAAAATCCAGCTTCGTAGTACAGGCCTCAGGTTTAAAAAAAACTGATGAATGAAAAATTCAGAAACTGTACAAGATAAAGTTAAAGGAATCCCGGTACATCCTGATTACAAGGTAGAAGAAATGACATTTAAATATAGTCTTCCAAAATCTACAAAACTAACCCCAAATTGTGAAGGAAAAAACAAAGAAAAAGAGAAGCCATCCGTGGGATCATTTTGCAATTTCTTTCTTTTATTTGTCTTGTCAAGTCCCAAGTAAAACAAATCTTTATTTTCAAACAATTACTTTGCAAAACATACATTATTCCCCTTATCAATTAAAATATCTGGTACTGTACTCTACCCACATTTAAATATGAACATTTAACCCTGTGTACCTCTCAATCCAGCCCTCTGGTGTTCTGTGTAAAAATAGAGTACAGCCCACTTACAATAAAAAAAAGACTAGTAGTTTTCTTTACAATCATCGGTCAATAAGGCCACATGCCTCAGTGGTGCAGCATCCTCACAATCACTTTGTCAGCAAAAAAGCAGTAAATATAAACATTTTGTGACAATTAGTCATTTCAATGTAACACTATTGTCGAATACAACTTATGTTCTGTTGAAAAAAAAAAAAATCATCTGATAATGAATGTTTTGCTTCCCGTGCCCCTGACAAATAAGAAACTCTATTTAACAACAAATAAGCAGCTGGTTGAAAAAAAAAGATCCTTTTGGACTCGGATCGTCTCCCCATTGATACTGAAGGATCAAATATGTTATTATAAATAACATTTAGTTTCTCTAAAGTAAAACATAATACTGAAAATCAATGATAAGATACACACACAAATACACAAAGCAACCTTTAAAAAACACGTGAAAATGTTACAATTAATTACTTTCCACTTCCCTAAAACAACAGTAAAAGATATGAAGATAGAACAAAAAGGATGAAAACATTAGGACAATTCATTAAAAAGAGGATCAGTGTTGCACTCTGAATCTCGTTATACTCTGTGTACAATGACAATAAAAGGCTTTAACTTTGACTTAGTGTCTATACTGTGGAAATTAAGCCACAAAAACCTGGTTTCTTCTCATCGATACCGACAATTTTGGTAATTTTGGTATAACGACCAAGCTTGCTGCAGAATATAAACTATATAAAACTACAGTAGATGTTGATCTAATGAAAATATATTGCAAGTTCTGCTTTTCTCCTGTAAACAACCAACATGATTCAAATATAACAGTAAAGAAAGGAGGCAGCTTTCAGTATAACATGATTCACACAAAAATGCTTGAATATTAACAGACCAAAAATATCTTCCTTTTTAAACATGTGAACATAATTCTTTATCTACTTAAAAATGCTTAAAAGTCTCAAGGGTTTATGCCATATTTGGATTACGTAATCAGCACCTTTATGTCATTGATGAATATCTTTCCTCCTGCAAAACTCTTTTGCACGAAACTAACCAGAGGCCGGTCTCTGCTCTTCAACTGGCTTCTTTTACCATTCCAAGCTGAGATGTGTTGCTGGTCGCTGGTTCGTAGCAGTGTTAACAATCACTGAGTAGTTTAGGCAATAAGGAAGGATTGTCAGTGTCTTTAAACTCCTGTTGGTGGAGGAGTTCAGGGGAAATAATAACAAACTAAAGCACAGAGCTGAAGGGATCACAAACATCCCTCTTTTGTGTCTTTGGAGGACAGAGTGACTGCTAGCTGTGCACACAATCTGCAAGTGTTTCTCGATTGCACAGGCGACAAATAGCTTTTTGTGGCAGTGATCCACAAAAGCCCCAAAAAGGACTGCATAGTTCATTTCAGCTCAACCATTTCTTATAAAGCACGTAGTGGGGGAAATCCTCCACACAAAACATAACTAACGTCCCTTATCTGAGTTGCATCATCTCTGGAGAGTCAGGGGAGGATGGGGAGGTGGAGGATGTGGAGGAGATGGAGGATATGGTCAGAGGAGGCAGCTTCTCACAGGCAAAATATTCCTTGAGGGGAGCGAAGAGGTGGCGGATGACGGGCACGCTCCACGACTTCCCCAACACCTTCTGCCTCTGCTGCCGGGTCATGTTCCTCACGTCCGTGTAATGTTTGGGGAAACCAAAGATCCTGGAGAAGAATAAGGGACAAGATCTCATCAGTCAAAGTCTCAGGGTGTTACATTTAGATATGCAACAATATATTTGATTATTTCTATCAACAGAAATATGACTAACATAATGAACACATAAAAGTGTTTTTGAAAAGAAAAGAAATAATTGAAAGCAGGGAAGACCAACAGTCTTCTTCTTGTCATTTTAGTGTGCAGCACATTTAGCTTGTTACCTTTGATTAAAAATACACAATCTTTAATATATCTATAAAGATGCTTACTTTTCTAGTTCAGTGATCCAGAGGCTGTCCTCCCTGCCGTTGTTGAGGACGGGCAGCAGAGAGGACGGCCCTTTGCCCTGCCTTAGAGAGTTTGAATTGGTAGTGATCGTCCTCACCTTGGTGACCTGGAATAAAAACCACACAGACAGAGTGATTATTTGTATCTTGATGAATACCACAATCATATTTGTTTTTTGGTTAAAATAAAGTCACATTGAGCGAAATAACGAAATGTGATGCAGCGGGTTCAGTCACTGACCCTAGCTTCTCTTCCGATCTCTAAACAGTCCTGCAGAATCAGCTTGTCGTTCTGGGACGCTATGATGGGCCTGATGGGGGGAAACATTTAAGAACATTAAACAAAGCAATGAGACAGCAGTTCAGAGCAAAGAAAGGGCAACAAAGATCATGAGTAAAAACTATAGAATACTTATGTGTTAACAATAACATATGACTCTTATCAAATACATAGTCTGACACAATTAGTTGTGAGTTATTCAACCATTATAAATTATGTTTAATTGAAAGTCTCACCTGCTCATCCCCGGGATGTTTCCCCAGAAGTATCGCGCTCTGTGAGCAGGGCTAACTTTGACTGCATCCACCAGCACCGGGTTGCACTGTTGAAGAATCACATAATCACATAAGTCATTGTTGAGAAAAACACTAGAGCTATGAGGACAGCAGGAAGGGAAAGAAATGGGAAAGGAAAAAGTAACAGTTACGGCCCCTACACACGGCGGCGTGCGGTGACTCTTCAACGCTTCTGCCCATTCACTTTGAATGGGGTGACATCACGATTCGCCGAACTGCATTCTGGGAGCAAAGCGTAGCTTTCCTCGCGGTGCTCGCTGCAAAAGTAGAGCAATGTTCTACTTTTGAAGCTGAGGCGGAGGCGGCAGCCAATCAAATCCCGCGTATGCAAATCTGACAGTTCAAGCGCTAGCCAATCAAACCGCGTGTATGCTGAGAGAGCCAGACCGCAGTTCATTTCCTCATATGCCAAAAAATGGACGAGAAAATAATCGTAGCGGTAGGGAATCACCCGGTGCTTTCAGTCCCTGTTCACCTACCGGGATACAAACCGGAGGAGCCAGGCATGGAGGGAGGTGGCAGAGACAGTGGGTGAAACTGGTAGGTTTTCGCCTGTTTGGGGAGTTTATATCCAGTGTACTTCGTTTGAATGGACAGCAGGCATAGACAGTATATTTAGCCACCATGCAATGTTGCATAAAATAGCACCATAGACATTAATTAAAAATCGCTTTTTAGACATTAATGTCGATGGTGAGATTCATACACGGGAGCCTTTTTAAAGCCTTTTTACCCCGCTGCAAACAGAAACCCCCCCCCCCCCTTCCCATCACAAACTTTACACAGACCCCCCCTTCCAATTATCAACTCCTGTCTTGTTTCCGCAAACTCTTGTGTCCTGCAGCAGCTAAAAGTTTTGCAAGCCCCCGTTTGTTTAGTACCTAAAATAATAGACATCGCTTTTTCCAGCTGACAAACCCGACTTTCTGGTCACTTCTTCAATTTTCCAGCCCTTGGGGAGAGACACGGGAGATTCATGTGATTGGTTGTTGGTCGCGTTGCTCGCGTAAACTCCCCAAGCTCAAGACACGCCCACCGCCAAGCGGCAACGCACGCCGCCGTGTGTAGGCTGCGTAACGGCCCGTCCACACAGCGGCGTGCGTTGAAGCTTCAACGCTTCTGCCCATTCACTTTGAATGGGGTGACGTCACGTTTCGCCGAACTGCATTGTGGGAGCGAAGCGTAGCTTCAAAAGCGTTACTCGCTGCAAAAGTTGAGCAATGTTCAACTTTTGAAGCTTCGGCGGAAGCGTCAGCCAATCGAATCATATGCCAGTACAAGCTCTAGCCAATCAAACCGCGTGCTTGTGTGTCCGGGGCGGGAGATTCATGTGATTGGTTGTTGGTCGAGTTTCAGCCCCCCCCCCCGCCGGCAAGCTTCAACGCACGCCGCTGTGTGGACGGGCCGTAAGAGAAGGAGGAGGAAAGAGCTCAAGATAAAAATAAATCAAATGCATGGTGCCCACCTCGAGGAAGCGGCAGATGTTGACTTTGTCATGTGTGTTCATGAAGACGACGTTCTCAAAGAGCCAGAAGAACGGCCTGGGGTCTTCCTCCTTGGGCTTCAGCAGATGGAGGATGCGGTAGTACTCAAAGAACAGCCTGCCACTGCCCTCTGCAGGAGAGAGGAGGGGATTACAGCAAATACATTGACCATATGTGCAATAAATGATTATGAAGTTAGAAACATGCATTTTAACTTGGCATTTTTAATCGTTGACAACAAATGTATTTAGTGCTGAAACACATACACAACAGTAACGTACCATAGAGGCCTTTTCTTAAATGGTTGACGATGGAGAGGTCGTTACAGGGGCTGCCACCGATCAGCATATCAAACGGACCCCACTGCTCCAGCTGGAGGTCAAAGAGGAACACAGAGATGGTTTGGTTCAGTATTGAGTCAAGATATATCAAATAAGATATGACTCAAAACAACAACAAATGAGAACTTCAAACAAAAGACAGTGTGAAAGGTTGCAAATGTACAGAAAATGAACATACGTGTTTCTGGGTGATGAAGCGGGCGTCTCCAACGTGGATGATCTTCCCGTCGTGGTTGACGGTCGCCACTGCAATCGAATCCTCACAAATCTCTGAAGCATAACATGTGTCTACTTTGAAGCCGAGTTCCTTCAGCACCAGGTAGCCTGAACACATACAGAAAGACACACATCAACATGCTGTAAGCCTGGAAAAGAATCAGGAAGACTTGTATAATCAGAGTTTTGATGAATGATCTTATCATGAAATACTTAATAAAGAACTGATAAGGAACAGGTTTCCCAAAAGCATGTTAGGGCTAAGATAATGGTGAAATCCATCTTATGAACCTTCATTATTTTACACAGTATTTTCCTTTTAGATATTGTTACTGAAAATAAACTCCAAATGATCAGAGATTGTTGATTAACGACAAGAGGAGCTCAAGAACCTGCCGGAGAACCCAGAAGAAAAAAAAATCTATAAATAATGTGTTATTAATTTCTAATGAATACTCATGGTCATTGTTAAGTTCCCTTTGATTTGAAGGAGAAATTATTTAAATGAGAAATTAAGAAAATCTCTCTACTTCTTCTCCAGTTTACAACACATTACATTACATTACATTTCATTTAGCTGACGCCTTTATCCAAAGCGACTTACAATTACCAATTACAGGGACATTCTCCCTGGAGTAACTAAGGACTAAGTGCCTTACTCAAGGGCACACTAGTGGTGGTGTTCCTGGCGGGATTTGAACTCACAATTCCGATCTTCAGCCCACCTGACTATCCATTAGACCACCACTATCCCCTATTACATTACATTTAGCTGACGCTTTTATCCAACGTTTACAACACATTCGCTTTTTCCTGTAAGTATTTTTATTGTTTACAGAAAGTTAAATGTGTGTGTTCACTAACCTGTTGCTATGCCATCAAACAGGGACAGAACTTTGATCGGTCTCCTCAGGTTTGCAGGGATGGACGGGTAAACACGGTGAGGCTCCTACAAGATAAAAAAAAAACAGCAACATAATATTAAAAAGGAGATTTGTCAAATCATTAACTTGTTGATTGACAGAAAATGAATTGCTAAAATATAACCACATATATAACTGTGTTAGACATGAACAATTGTTAAAACAAAAGCTCTGTAGATCACTCACAAACTCCATGGCACTGTTGTTGGCGAATAACTCCTGAACACGGATGCTCCAGTCCTCTCTGGGAATCAGAGCGCCGTGCGGTCGATGAGGCTGACACAGGAAGCAGATCCACGGATCCAGCTCCGTCAACGAATCAAACGTCCCCGCACCGACCAGGATGTCCATACAGTCCGCGCAATAGGATCTGCAGATGGAGAGGTAGAGCAGAACGGGTTGGAAAGACAATTAATGAAGAGTCTGAAATACCTTTATCTAGGGGTCTCTCAGACAAAAACAGTTTGTAGTTCTTGTAGCCTTAACTTCATAACTTACAATAAGATGAGTTCAAAAAAAGCTCCTATCACTGAGGTTGTCTGGCTAATTCAATCATACTTAAATTAAAATAAAATCTCACTTTATGATGCATTAACTTGGTGGTTGGGATGATCCACCATGTACCAATTTTGCTAAGCTTTAGCAAAATTGTAATATCTTATTATGAATGTCTCCACTGGATAACTGTGTTGCGCAAAGCATGCAATTCATGAAAACATATTTTATAAGTCAGAGCAACTACAGGGGGTAAAGAGCATATGATGCCATTGACAGGCGACAAAATAAAACACACCTTGATTAAAATGACATATTTCTTAGGTTGGAACATTATTTGAAACATGTTGGATTTAAGTACAGAGCTCACCTACATTGGTCTGGTCGTTCTAAGATACTTTAATGCAGATGTGTTCCACACTGTATTTCACTTTTAGACAAATAAAGAAAACCTTTTATTTATATAGCTAATAAAACTTAAGAGAAAGAGATTAACCAACCTGCAGCAGCTGTCGTTGCCACACATTATGACCTCCATTCCGTAGCAGCAGATGGTGCAGTAGGACTGATATCCATCGTCATCGTACCGATACAGAGTTTCTGTTAAGTTATTCTACAGGGACACAGACAGCATCACAGACACTGGTTAGGGACGGTTTAACAGAGGTAGAGCACAGGAGAAAGAACAGTGCAAATGCACTTTGATCCCTCTGAAAAATCAATTCGGATAGTGTGTTATCTAGGGGGAATGTTTCTTCCTATTTCACACACATATTCACAGCACAATGGTAACGGCTTGTTCGAAACATTAAGACAAGTTGATGATTCCTTACTTTACAATTCACACAGAGGCTGCCTTTAAAAAGAGGGTGAAATATCTCCACGTCTTCAGTACCACAGCACAAACAAAAGCCTGCAGACAAAATACAAACAAAGACACAATGACTACATTTAAAAGCATGCCTTTCATGTTATACGATAAATATGTTTCAAACCTTAGAAATCATATAAACCTAATAATAGATTACCTCACATTCATTCATATAGAACTGTGCACATAAAATCGACTAATTAACTGCTCACTTCAATATTCTCCGCTACAAAATCAAAGAAACTAATTACATCAAAAAGGACATACAACATGCCTAAGCTCTTACCCTCAATGTCCAGCTTTAAGTCCATGATCCTACGGATGGCACTCTCTGTAAGGAAAAAAATAAAATCAATATATCAAACACAAATCTAGTACTCAGATATACGTATACAATATACATTTATTTTTGTTTTTCACGAATGTTCCTTGCTTAATAATTGCCTCCATTTACACCGTTTTAATTATATATATTTTACATGACCTGTTTTACATCTGTGAATGAGAAAGAAAATGAAAGATTTAGATTGTGATGAACTACCTCTGCGTTTCTGGTCCGGCTGTGTGTACGTGCTCGACGGATGGTTGACTTTATTGTACGTTTTGGCGTAGTCCCTCGTCTTGAAGGGCACATAATCCGGTGACACATCATCATCACAAAGATCATCAGACGGACTGAATTTCTTCTTCTGCACCTTCCCTCCTTTACTCCCTCCCTTACCGCTCCCTCTCTCCTTTTCCAATACTCCTCTCCAGTCATTCCTCTCCCCCTCCCATCCTCCTCTAGACACCTTCTCTTTCGCAACTCCGTTATTGGATTTCCCTGCAAACTTAAATCCTTCTTCCAATGTGTTTCCATTTGCAGGTCTGTGGGAGTACTTCTCCAGCGACAGTCTGTTTAAGCAGATTGACACTTCTTTCGTCAGAGTGCTGAGGATGTTGCTCTTGCTGCTTATCGGGGGTGAGGAGCTGATGGCCGTGTGAGAGGAGATGACCTTCGAGAAGAGTTTCTTCATCACTTTTGGCCTGTTGTTTGTTTTAGTTACACCTAAACAGGAGACAATAATAGAGGTGAGCATCAGATATTTTACACAACAGTAAATAAGTTATATTTATAGGTAAATACAGTAACATGATGTATGTATACAAGTCTGTGAAGCGGTTTTCTTTAACAAGATGCTGTCTGGCAACACTCCAACTTTTTCTCTATCTTGTTGTATGAACTTGTCACAGACAACAATGGCGCACTTCCTCACTTCCACGATTAGCCAAGTTTCCGTCCAAATGTATTGGAAATTGTAACCGAATTTTGAGAAAAATGGCAAAAGAAATCGGAAGGAACTGGAATACCAACATGCAATTACGAGTTATATATTTAAGTTATTGTAACATTGCAGAAGAAGAGGGCGCAACAAGATGAATTAAAACAGTGCCGGTCGAACCTCAAATGTTGAAAGAAGCATAGAAAACATTATGGAAATATGACATCTGTTTGTTTCATCTATTAATGAGTTAAATCTGTTGCTTCATGTATTCAGTGGAGAGGAAGATTCAGTTGACGTTGAAGTTAAATGATTCATGTATGCCATCATTTATGTGCTGAATCTGTTTCTACTTCAGCCAAGTGTAAACAACCTTTCCACTCCACATCCACCTGCTTTTATGCACATTTCAATGTGTGCATACAAACAGTGGATGGGAAATCACCTGAACATGGTGACCTTCTAAACTGCCATCGGTGTCTGGAGTCCATGGTCACCTCTAGCGTCTTTGAGTTAGAGAAAAGCGCTATAGAAATATAATTTATTATTATTATTATTACCTCCTTCATCACCACCTGGTGTTGGTGGAGGGCAGACTGCAGCGCATCACTCACTGAGCAGAGAAGATGATTGGCTGCAGGACCTGTCGCCTCCAGGACTCTGAGGCGGGCAGGAGAGATGGAGGCCGAGCCCTCCAAGGACTAAAACCTCAAAAACACTTCCTGTAGCTGGCCTCATCAACAGGGCCGGAAACACCGCGACCCAGAGTTAAAGCACCCCCTCCCCCCAAGTACGTTGCACATCTTTTGGAGTCATATCTCAGCATATTTCACACATGCTTTATACTGGTAATCGTTGCACAACCCTATATTCTGCACATAACCGTACATATCTTCACAGACATTCTTCACATCTTGTTTATTGTATTTTTATTTTCCCTTACTATGTTTATTGTTATGCACCAAAACAAATTCCTTTTATGTGTAACCTTCTTTACAATAAACCTGATTGTGATTCTGAAGGGCTTTTTACACGTTAGCTCGAGTCCCCGTGTTTGAACTCCTATGTGCTTTTTGATGCACATTTATATTTCAAAAAAGAATTGTGTGCTTGACTTAAAAGTTGGGAGACCGTGAACACTTAATGAAGAAGCAGTAACAGGTCATTCTCTTCCAGAAATGAGAAGACATTTGTAGTAATCCTCAAAGAAAACTGAATAAACTCAACAGTTAAAGTGGTTGAATCCATGTCTAGATAAAAAAATATCAATGCTGTTTTTGTTGCAAACACTGTGGACATATTTTTAGCAAAGAGAACAGCTTAAAGCTAGAACAAATGTACACTTATAGAGTGCTGGTCATGTTATTAAATATGAAAGAAACCTATGAGATACAATGATGAAAGTACCCAGTCTGCTGCTCCAGTACATTTTTAATAAGAGCTGTAGTTGTTGCTAACACATTCGAAACAGAAAAGTTTCAAGGTATAATTCTATGGAATTGCTGTACAACTCTACTGAAATAGAACATTTTATCAAAAAGACAGATACAAATCCATTAAAAAATTCCATTTCATTGAAAACCATTAACATACCGAAATGCGACAAGGCTAGCAGTTAGCTGATGTTCAGACTTTTGCTTTCAATAGTGCTGTCCGGAAAAGTGTATTCAATATACAACAAAAGCACAGTAAAAGATACATATGAATACATATGAATGCTTAATTGGTGTCAAATGCCTCTGAGAAAAAACTCCTTTTACCCTCCACAGTCTGAAAGCAGTGATACATCTATTCAGGCAGTGATACATCTATTCAGGCACTTCCTTCAATCCTACCATTTGAGGCTGCCGTTGCTTTGAATCCGCCCGGCCCCGAGGGCAGAAACCCTCCGAGGGCCCAGTCCAACATCTGCTTCAGCAGCTCGTCGCGGTCCTCATCAGACGCAGGAAACGGCTTCTGACAACGCAGGGCTGCCTCCTAAAAGGCATGGATACAAACATGTTAGCAAGAGCACAAATCTGCTTCACATATGTGCATTTTTTAGGATCCCATACACATGTTATATGTTGTGTGGGCGGTCAAGTCAACAACATATTTTCAGTTTATGTTTATCAGGAAATACACAGAGAGACTCTCAGACCTTCAAAGACAAGAAGATGGATTCTCGGTAGGTGTCGAGGATGGCGAAGGAGTTGGAGGAGAAGTGCTGGGCGAAGGAAGCGAGCGGTTTCAGAGCCTGAAACTTGATCTGGAACCAGAGTTACATTTATTCAGTTACTATAAGTAGTGCATGGCAATGTGTTGACAATAGACAATATTTCAAACTCAAACACATTTTAAAACTATATGAAAAATAGTTTAAAAAAGATTTGATTTTGATACTAGGATTCTCTTATTTATATAGATTATCATGGAGCATTTTTGAAGGGAGACTGAGAATCTAAAACTGTCATTGCCTAAACTTGTTAGTGGTTTAAAAAAGCTTTCCAATTAAAGATCTGTTTGAACAGTGGTTATAGATAGTATCCGGTACTTTATTTGGCTGCATCTTAGTCTGGTTACAAGCATCTGAGCAGAGTTAAAACCATGCAGACCACTGATTGGTCAGAGATAATTACCAAGCTAACGTCAATAGCATAGTAGTTTTAATTCAACCGACATGGAGTTTTATAAAAATACAACCCATAAAGTTTTGCTCTCAGTAGCTCTTTCCGTGCAGACAATTAAATTAGCAAAATAAACAGCGATGTACTCAGCCAATCACATTTTGCCTAACCCTTAGTGTCACTATGAAGCGTTTATGATTATTGTAACAACCTGCAACGTTTTACCGCTCACATCTGACTCACCGTAGAGGACATGTTCTGTCCGTACCACGACACCATCCTCCACTCTGGATCTTCCTTCTCTTCCTTAGATGGGACAATGACGGCTGGCCAGGAAGCAAAGCCCTCCACCAGACCCCAGACCAGCTCCCCCATCACATCCTGGACAACACACACAAACCTTTAATGCCACCAAACTTAACAAGCAAAAAGGTGTTGTTAGAATATGAATGTATGAAGAGATAAATGCAGGTTTGATTTGTTGTATTAAAAAATGCTCATCGGGATGAACTATTTTTACCGTTAAGTCTGCAGTCTTGGGTGGTGTTCTTGTTAAAATGATGCAGTCGCTGTCTTCATCATCGTTTTTACTGTCCTCAACGCATGCATACTTTGCCTTTGGACTTCTTTCACCTGCAATACAGTTACAATGACCTACTGAATATGTTTCCATACACACGTTAAATATAGCATTGTTCACAACACTAGGACTACAATAAGTACATATTGTGTTTACATTTATGTCAATAACTATAACATTATTAATACTACATCATGTACAATATTCCACATCCATTCTTACTTTCTGGCTTCATGTTTCTGGGCCTCATTTTGGACCCTTCGGTGACATCCACCACATCTGAGAAAAAGAGAAAACACAATCAAATTGAATTTCAATCTCGTACAGCATAGTATTATTAAAAGATTTGTGTAAAGTACAATTTAGTCGTTGGTTATGAGTGTGAATGGTGATACACATAAAATATACTTAAAGGTGGGGTAGGTAAGAATGGAGAAACCAGCTCGAGTGCGCTAGAATTTGAAAGTACACAATCGGAAAAAATCTGCCTCTTCCTTCAGACTTCCTTACAGAGCCCCTCCTCCAACACACACGAACGCGCACATGACCAATGAGGGCACGAGATAAGTTTGTGCACAGATGGAAGGCTGACAGGCAGGTAGGCCATCCAGTTATTTTAGCCGGGCCGGCTCAGATGATTGGTCGTGCTTTTTACAGCGCTACGGCTTCCACAGATGAAATTTTGTATCTATTTATTGTCAAAGCATTTAATATATTCATTGCTATCGGGATGTTAAGAGCATTCCATGGAATATAACAAAAAGTGTTTCTGAAGTGAATTACCTACCCCACCTTTAAGACGTAAAGTAAATAAGAAAATTTAAATTAGATAGTGCAAGTAAATGCAGGAATAAGTTAAGAATAAAATGAAACACAATGTGAAATGTAATACTGTACTATAATGATATTTAACTATGTAGATATCGGGAAAGACAGCTGTATCGAAGAACAGCGTATTTTGAACAAATGTAAGTGGTAATATCAGGAATTCAACGGTGGTCAGTGGGATAAAACTGTCCCTGAGGCTGGTACAAAAACGTGAACTACACTCTGAAATCACACCTGACAGTCTTACCTGAAGAATTGTCCGTGTTTTCCGAGTCCTCCTTCGTGATGGGGCGTTTGGAGGGAAGCTGTAACCGTGGTTTGGCCACAGCAGCGTCACCATCATCTGAGGAAGACTCCTCTTTCCTCTTGTTGTCATTTTTTGACTGGACAGGTTTCTTCCGATGCTTGCTCGATGTGTTGGGTATTCCTAGCCTTTCGCACAATTCAGGTAAGGATATGGCGGTTTCCTTGCTTTGAGGAAGAGCCTTGTTGCACATCTTTAATCAGGAGCAAAAACACACATGTTCACAAAAATACATAACCAAGAGTTTAAAGCACACATGTCCTTGATTCATTGATGAGTATATATGTTGTGATTACGAACCAACCATTAAAACATCAAAGTCACCCAAATAAGCTAATGGGTAGTGTAGACCAACATCTCCTTAATTTGGGGGTTGGGGGAGGGAGATAAACTTTGGGTTTTTTCACCGTTGCAGATCATTTACATGCACAAAAAACGATATAACACACTACAGGAAAGGGAAAACCCCAAAGAGCATAATAGGACCCTTTGAATTGGATTTGATTCACTCCTGTGTATGTTTTCTGTTGGTATCAAGTGGTTATAATAAAGACAAACGTATGGGATGTTTTGATCATAAAATATGATGTTTTGTTTTTTGATTGGTTGATACTGTAAACGCTGACTATGGATAAGTTCCTCATACAATCGCACTTTAAAACATATTTTGTGAAAATGGCATCTGATTCAGTTATTGAACCGACTGTCAGCCTTCAGAACAGATTTAGCTATTAACACTCACCTTAGCAAACACCTGCGTCCTGTGAAGAGAGCTCGGCAGGGCCAGGATCGACATGAAGAATATACGCAGACTCGTGAAATGTCTGTTCATATACAATATCTATGAAGAGAACACAGGCAGACATTGTAATTACTTTTGATAGCTTCAGAACCAGCAGTTTTTCTGCAACTTAACAATGGTAAATCAAATCAATATATATATATATATATCATTCAAATGAGGACACATTTTTTTTTCTTCTGAATCATGAGCTACTGTAGGAAATCTGTTACTCATTAAGTTTACCTGATAAGGTAACACCAGTATTCTTCACTTAAAAATGTAATTTGATAATCGTAGGTAACGTTGCTCCATTGTGTTGTTAGTTTACCTTTTTCCAGCCGACACTTTGTTCCTTCTTTGTGGTATTGACGAAATGGATGTAGCTGCTGACCAGACTTTTCTTTCCGATAACCCCAGCTTTCAACAGACCCAGCTGATCCGCCATCTCTCTGACCACTACAGCGGGCAATTTATTTCCCTGGAAGAAAAACACATATATCAAAAGGAAGCAAAATACAGATAGTGAATATGCGGCGCATCCAGAGATTCAAAGTGTCTTCTATTTTGTCATAACAGTTTTAATACTGTGTATATATATATATCTAATTCTGGAGAGAATTTTTTTATTTTTTGGAGAAAACAGCCCAAATATTTGATATAGTCTAGCAAAGACATGTTTGACTGCATCCCTAAACATCTTCCGGCGCAGACTAAAAACTCATCTCTTTCGACTCCACTTCGAGCAATACAATTACTAACAAAGCACTTATATACTAATAAAGGACTGGCTTATCTAAAGCTAGTTGAGTAGCACTTGTTTTGGCTCTATGAAACCTGATGTACTTATATGATTCTGTTTTCTTCAAGTTTGTATCTTCTTGGTTGAATGCACTTATTGTAAGTCGCTTTGGATAAAAGCGTCAGCTAAATGCAATGTAATGTAATCCCTACTATGATTTAGTTTATTGTATTCATTTTAAATATACAATCCGTATCATACAGGCTCAACAAATGTTAAGCAGGAGCTGACTGCATTAAGTGTCACTTTGAATGAACCAAAAAATATATCCTTACGTTGATATCCTCAGAATGTCGCAGCACCCTGCTCATATTCCTCAGTGCCACATCCCCCAGATTCTCAGGAAGACTCTCCGCAAAACTCTCCAGTGCTGCTTTATAGAAAGCTTTCGCATCGCTCAGGAAGACCTTCCTGTCCGCTTCCCCCAGATCCACGACAGCGCTGGCCCACAGGAAGTCTCTGGCACTAGAACCAACGTGCACCTCTTTGACAGGGAGCAGGTCTGAGTTGGTTTGGAGGTGATTCACGTTTCGGCTGTTGAGAAAATTCTCTGTGGCGGAGGGCCGGAGCAGACTGGACGCAAACGAGTGCATCACCATGGAGGCCAGCTGGAGCTCCACGGGCACGCATGCGTTGTCGGAGGCCTGCAACTCTTGAAGGGCTCGGATGGGCTCCAAATTTTGGGCGAGGAAAATGATGCGCAGGCGGATTTTATAATCCAACAGCTGGGCTCTGATACGGTTGGCGTCCTCTACTTGCTTCAATGACTTAAAATACTCCACTAAAAGCCTCCAGCAGTCGACCATCTTCTGACAAGCGTGGATGATGAACAGACACTGTGCAGCGATGGGAAGGGAGGGGTTATAGTACTTCTCATCAGCAAATAGGCCTTTCACACTGTCACTGACGGAGGGGAAGGTGTAGTAGTGGTAGTGGATGTCTCTAATGAGGTCAACCACGCAACTAAAGGAAGACAAGAGTCCGGCCTGGCAGGCGCGTGACGCCATCCCGGGGAGGCCGCAGAGCGATATGATATTTTGGTTGAAAGCCTGGAGGTGTGATAGAAACACGTTGCTCACCCTCAGGTTTGGAGCGTTACAGTAAAACACAGCGGCGTTGGGCAGCCAAAAATCATTCCTCTTCAGCTCTTTGATTAGAAGGCTTGCATCAGTTTCAGCGTGTGTGTGCACAGTGTGTATGTCTACGTCCTCTGAGTTCTGAGGGTCAGCATAGCTGCCGCTCAGCTGCAGCGTGAGCAGCGGCTTTACCACACTGACACCTGAATTTTGGTCGAAATATCCCACCAGGACGACACTTGTGTTCTTTTCTATGCCCAGCTCCACGTCCAAATACAGGTAGAGGCAGTATGGCAGGGAGTAGCAGGTTTTAATGACGTCCGCGAAGTGGGTCGGACTTAAGAAGGCAGAAACTGAAGGGTCTGTACTCGTGTCACTGCAGTATCTTCTGATGAAGAGCAAAAAGGTTTCATGACTTTCTTCATCTGCTTGCGCCTCCTTTTGTTTCTTGATTTTTTTCCTTTCCTCTGTCTCCGCTGTCTCTCGCCCCGCTTTCGCATCCGCCTCAGATTTCAAATTTAGTTTTTTTTCATTTGCCGCTCTTCTGACCTCGTTCTCCTCATCACTCTCTGGGGGATCAGATGGGAGTGAAAACACATTACAAGTGCTTTAAGACATAAACACTTAATATTACTGGCTTTATATCCCTAAAGCTTCATTTTCATTTTTTTATTTTCATTATCTAAAGCAAAAGAAGGCAAAAAACGTTTGCATTTTTTATCTCTCTGCGTGTAATTAACCTGGCATTGATATAGTATTATGTTAATGCGAGGGCATCCAATTGTGACTTCTGCATTAAATCTGCTTATTCAAACATAAGTCCAGCATATCAAACTGACTTCACATAGTTGTAATAGTCTAAATAGAGCATTTAAATGGAAAAATACTGATTGTGCAAACATATTCAAACTTTGTGAATTGATTTGGGAACATGTAGGTTCAATTTTGTCTTGTGTAAATCAGGTAGTACCTATCATGAAAGAACACATTTAATTGACCATCTTATATAAAACAAATTCCCCTTTTTACAGTGTCATGGCTAAAGATGAAAACCTATGTGTTAGGTCATAATGAGAAAAGTAACTTGTAGTGTTATATTTAATGATTACAGATAATGTTTTAATTTAAATATATTGGTTTTGGTGTGCTACTCATTGTGTATATGCTCTATATAAAAATACTGAAAACCAAAAACTAATTCTGCATTCTGTAATATTTCGGATTATGGTGTAAATGTGGCAAATACACAAATATTGCATATTTCAGTCACCCACCCCTTTGCAATGGGCAATATCTGTGTAACAACTGTGTGATTCATCCACCCACAAACTCTTTTCCTACCTGTGCGAGGAGGAGCAATATTCTTTCCACCTCTGGCCTCAAAGGCATTGTACTCCCTGGTCTCACTCATGTTCTTCTTAAAGAAAAGGTAAAACCAGTTCAGGAATTGCAGAGTGACCGATACGTTCCTTGCCATCAGCGGTTCAACAGGGATGTACTGGAAACAGAGAAGAGGCTTTAAACTTTCATATTCACCAGTCAAACATATTCACACCTAATTAAACAAAGAACATAAGAAAACCCTTTTGATAGATAACTAGCATTAAACATTTTATTTTTTAAATTGTGACCAACATATGTACATATGTAAAGAGATACTTTACAGCTAAACTAAAAACTTCCAGGGTTCCTAGGTGAAATGTTTTTAACTACCTAAGAAAAAGAAGTGTCACTTCTACAGGATAACTTAGTGTCTTATTGCTCAACATAATAACTAATATCATACGTGCAAGACTCTGGACGTAATTTTTCAACTGTCCTTGATTTATTGGTCATTCCCCACTTTTGTTACAATACTCACTCGTAATACTGCAACTTTTCTGAATGCAGTTTGCAGTAAACTGTAGTTGTGGAGAGAGTCCACATTTTCATTGCTTTCGAATCGGACGCTTGAGAGGTCCAGGGTTTCAGGAAACAGGCAGTCGATGAGCTGGCAAAAGGCGGCGCCTGGATGTTCACACAAACACACACACACACACACAACGGTAATCAATGATATGCAGTCAGGTCGGCTCAGAGTCCACCATCAACACAAGTATACACAAAATATATACTTCTACGGCCTAGCTCATGATGATGTTTGTTGAGGTGTTATTCCCGCATTTAAAAGTATGCATGTTGACCTACCTGTGTATACCTGCTCCAACCCGGCGAAGCCTGCCTGTAAAGTCGAGTTGAGCCAAGCCAGCACCTCACTGCGGTTTGGCTGCCTTGCATAGGCAGGTACATTCACTGCCACGTTCATCATGGCCATCTTCTAAAGGGATTGACCTGCACAAACACCACAGAGTCAGACAAATACAAACACTGATCCACCACACATATTACGTTTTAGATGTCACATTCCTGACCCTATCACAATTTTAAAAAATGTATTTTCTTATGTGATTTGGAATAAAATGCATGGAATTTATCCCCCGGGAGATATGTGGGATTAATTTTAAATTAAACATTTCATTTTTGTATGTGACAAAATAGCAAATACATCACAACTAGCCATGAATCATTGGGCTAAAAAACGAACAGCTCTACTTAAACGTCAAAAGCTTTGATCTCTTTCAGCAGACTTCTGTGCTGTGAAATTAAAGATCAAGGAAAAATAACTGCCAGTTGTTGTCAAGAGTCTACTACAGGGAGGTTTACTACAAATTGAATTTTACAGGAATATAAAAACAATATCATGTCATGAGGCAACAACGCTGCAAGAAAAAAAGCAAAATGCTGGAGGAAATGCAGTGATTGTTTAAAAAAAAAAATCATATATTTATATATCTAGCTAGATGCAATCTACGCTTCCCTTTTTTTCTAATTTAACAACTGTGCTCTCTACAGATCTTCAAAACTCCCTTCTACTACTCTTCTTAAAACTTGATACAGCAGATTAAAACTATATTATCTAGTAGCATTCAGGTCTGAAACTGTCCAATAATAAAGGATACGTGAAAATAATTGTATTATACCACATTCCATATGCAAGTAAGCTTCATACTAATCTATAATATTGTACACTATTGTTTTGCATGCCACCTGCACATTTATAAGAGGCTTATTTTAGAGCCCGTGTGGGCAAATCAGACTGTTCAGTTATTATAAAGAAATATAATACACACAACCAAATATGAGAAAAGAAAAACAGAAAAACTAGTGTAGGCTACAATATGCCCTGCCTAAAAGAACAATCATACAAGACACAGTATTCCTGTTCTGATCATCTGCATCACCTAGGTTGCCGCTGTAAACACAACAACAAAGAAGTAATGCATTGCAAACAGTTTGTGCTATTGCAACTTCACAGCTTAACATAAATAAAGTATCCCTTTCTCTGAGAATCTGAACTGCTCCGAGATTTACTATCGACTTTAATTCGACACTATTTTCAAAGGAGCTAGTTATTGCACGGTTCTTTTTAGTTGATATAAACCGCAAACACTAGGATATAGAAAACTCTGGATTTAAGCTCAACGTACCTAGCTAACACACTAATCTCGCTTCGTAATACACCGCTCAGATGTGTTGTGGCTCTGGTTGTATCCATCCACTGTTTGCTACTTCCTGCACATGCTAAGATGCTAACAGATAGCTGCTTTGGGCATTTCCGGCGAAAATGCTGCATTCATGTCCTTTCTAAGTGCCGTTCACCCCAGCTCCAGTATATGATAAACAAGCTACAGCTATGAAACTAGGGAAGGGCGATGTGCTCCAATTGATTTGACTCCGGTATACTTTAAATGTACTCTCAAATTAGAATCAGAAGTGAAATTAACCAGCCGATGTTTCTTCTCACAAACTTTACAAATGACCAAGAATACAAAGACTTATCCTTTGAGGCTGAACATTAAATGTAACACGTGTTTGATAAAACAAAGTATTAGACCAATTTGAACGCCAAAATGTTTTTACAATCATTTTTATTATTTTACTATAACCGTATGGACGTGAATGCAACCATTTCTTTGTCCAATCATATTAGAGACGGTAGTATTCTGACCAATATAATTGATAGAATCAGCACTGATGAGTTCTGCAACGCAGAGATTGTTACCGGTGTCAGATAAAGTATCGATGCTAAAGTGATTTGAAAAACGAATCATCTAAACTCAGATCAGCTGTTTCACAGATAACAGATTTTTTTTTACAAGCTCTACGTACAACTTTGACCGGAAGTGAAGCTTTACTTGAGGCGAACTGAGGGGGGAGGATGTCGATGTCGTGTCCAAACAATAAACCATAAACAATTAATCGAGAGCTTTACCTTCCCTAACCATGTGTTGAAGCTGATTGCTACAGTAGCATCACCACATAAGAACTTTAACGTTCAGAACATTATTTTATAAAAATGTTTTAAATTATAATTTAATGTTGGCCGTTGTTCCACCATATTTACAACTGTTTGCTGTGACTTAACTACGCAAACGCCCGGAGCAGCCGTTATAACAGTTAACAAAGCCTATCTAATAAATAGGATATTCAAACTCAGACAGAAAATATCTATCTTTTTAAAATCCCGTCGATTTAGCTTATTTATTTCAAAAAGGAGATGAGTTTAAGGAAAGTGTAATTGTTATAATAAATTCACGTTTTAGCTTGCGTTAGCCGTTGTGGCTAAACAACGCAAACTAAAACGTGAACTTATAACAATAACTTCACGGCACTGGAGCATCTATGTATGATGGCGTCATGACGTACAGTGGAGTACGTGTGCAGAACTAAAAGAGAGTGTGCGTTGAAAAGTAAAATATTTGGCAAACTATTCGATAAAGCAGTTGAGAAAACATCGTCTACTCACCCTCTCTACCTTGTTCCTCCTTCTGGGTATTTAAACTACCAGGATCAAATCATTGAACCCCCCTGAAGCCCATAACACGCTCGCCCGCCCCTTCGATACCCGGCCTTAGCTAATGTTACCTACTCCTTCTTAATATGGGGGATTGTCAATGTAATGAAGTAGGAAAAGAGACGAACTTTACAAAAGTACTACTATGCGTTAATTATTCTGACAGTGATTAGAAAAATATGTCACTTAACAGTTCATGTATATGTATACTTTGCTAACAACCACTGATGTTAGCATGATGAGCTAAGCAGGGCATGATTCCTGGCTAGCTTTTTACCCCCAAAGCTAGCACATTAGCAGCTAGCCGACATAACTAGCTTCATAATACTTCAGTTGAAACTTTAATTAAATCATTATTGTCTTAAGTGGGCATAATATACTGTATGTGACGTTATTTTTAGGTTAAAAAAGGCAAGGGAAAACCTGACGTGCCAAACCCCTCAATGCCCTGCTTTCAATACAAATATTGGACATCAATGCTACACAGAACGATTCCAAAAACAGATGGTTTGGTAGAATGTACGAAGTAAACCATAACAAATCAGGACATTTAATGACAATTAATCATTAGTCTGGCCCATTTCTCACCATAAAAGGAGGTAAACATTGTTTTTAAAGAAAAGGCCCAACGCTTTGTTCACATCTTTTTTTCTACAAGTAAAAAAAAGTGAAAATGAGACTTCCGTCTCGTTTTCACTTTAAATGTAGGCCTTACGTTTATTGTGCTTACACTAATTGAATTGATGGCAAAGACAGTGTCATACACATGCACACTTTGATAACATTGGGTTATGCTATCAGAGGCAATCAGGACATTATAATGTTATAATATAAAGGTAGGCCTATACGTTTTAGTAACTAATTCTTATTACATTTTAATTAGATAGGCTACCCTAGTCTTTCTCTTCAATGTAAATATTTCACAGTTCCAGCTGCATGCCATATTAATTTAACAAGGCCAAAGTCAAACCACAATGACATGTGCCTTATCCCTAAAAAATCCTTATCTAATTTCTTCTAAATAGCATTAAAAAGTCAAAAGTGAAGCCACCAGAATATACACCGGCACATAAAACATTTCTTTTACCTCACCTCAAAGGTTTCCTGTTATATTCAGTTGAGATCTTAAATATGCCTACATGTAAGCTTCTCATGGATAAGCAACTTTTGGTACCACTTTACAATAAGACTACCCTTATAAAGGGTTTACGAATAGTTTGTAATTCATTTATTAATTAGGTTGTGAACACTTTATAAATCATTAATAAGCTTTTATAAGACATGAGATAAACAGGGCAACTGTGACCGGTTGCTTGCCAAATAGTGAGCCCACATTTATCTGTACTGCTAAGTCTTATATTGGCTAATTAGCATACTTCGTCTTCTTCATCAGCCAGCATCCTTGGTATCTGTTGTTCACTGAGTTGATTCTCGCTAAGTAGCCAATATAAGGCTTAGTCATCTTGCCAAATAGTGAGCCTGTGTTGACGTATGCAAACTATGTTAGAACTGGTTTATAAATGGTTCTTAATGATTAATAAAGTGTTTACAACCTAATTCATAACCTAATTATAAACCCTTTATGAATCCTTTATAAGGGTAGTCTTATTGTAAAGTGGTACCGCAACTTTTTATTCAATCCACATGTGCTTTTCGAAAGTTGTCCCACAATCAATTTTAAGATAACTTTATGACTAAGTGTTGTGAATTTGTCTATATTGTTATGATTAATATTGCAGTCACTAGATAATTGTTTGAGGATTAACATATAATGAAATAAATCTAATATGCAACTTCATTTACCTTTACAGACCTTTTGCCAGAGTAAATATTCAAAGATAAATGCACACAATTACATTAACATTTCAAGCACCAAACAAGGCAGTGTTTTTAGCAGCCAAGCTGCGTTTTATTGAGTAACAATTATACATATAGGTTTCTATAAGAAGTACACAAGCAAAAAAATACATCAACACTTTACGACTATTCAAATGTAGTATAAAAATAGCATGGAATCTATTCTTTTGAAATGCTTTTGCACTCTAGATTCATATAAACGCTTTTAACAAAATGAATAAAAGATAAAGAACAAAAAAATGATAGAAAAACGTTCTATATCACTCACACTCAAGCCTACAATTAAACAATGTCTTGCAACTAAACAACAGATATTGATTAACATGCTCTATATCAGGTTATAACATTACAAATTGAAAACTTTAAACTGTCAATATATACTCCTGCATGTGTTTTCAATGAAAGAGCAGTTATAACTAGAATCTTTAACGTACTGTTTTCAAGCAAAACATTCAATCACCTCAGCAGTAATAATGTAGCATGTAAACAATTACTCTTTTTGAAGGAATAAGAAATCAGGCTTTATAACTAAAAGGGGGCCCTCAGAACACTTAACAGGAGTTGAAATTAAAGTTGTATTTTAACTTGAAAGAAAATAGTTCAATAAGGTTTGTGCATCTTGTGTTAAAAAAAGAGACAAGAGTTAAAGTACTTTTAAACCTTTCTATCAATAGAGTATGCAAAACATTGTGAAAAAAAAAGTTCCAGTGATAAAATACAAGCTACAGTATACATTTACAGGGCATGTGGGAGCATAAAGCTACAGTATGAATTCACAGAACAGAGATCCTATAGGAGGAGTGATGTAAAGTTGCCCCTTTTGGCTGAGGTAATGCCCATTTGTTATGATTTGGTGACAGCCAACAGCATTGAAACATCTTCCAGTTATCAGAGCGAAACCATTTCTCAAAGGCACACACCATATTTTGAGAGTTTGGTCGCATAAAGGTAATTGGTATCAAGATAAACTGACCAGTAAATCCCTCCCTCTGATGGAAATGCTCAAGCATACATATGCCATCTTATTGCTGTCTCACAGTAAAACTCTTCTTCTGGCAACAAATGTGCGCCACTTACATACAAACAGACTCTTTGTTTTCTTACAATTACTGAGCACTATTTATACACACTGTTAACCGGCGCATGTACATTACACCAGCCTAGTCTCATGAAATTGTATTCCCATACATAAAATGATATTTCCATGCAAAGAAATTATGTTGTCAATTACGTTTCGGATTACGTTTGCTTTTGACATATTACTAATTCAAAAACCTTGATGTTTCCTGAATATAACTAAGTAGTTTTTATTATGTTTTGTTTCAATCTTTAGTAGACAAAGAGTATTTGCATGGTAGTTTTCTTGCCAAAAGTTTTAGAAACTCAAAAAGATATTTTACAAAAAATATTGCGTGTTCACCAGTGTTTGCCTACATTAAAAAAAATTATACAGTGCCACTCTTTCCTGGAATCAAATAAACTTATTTGAACAAGTATCAACCCGTGTAGAGATTACGGTGAACTAAAACAATGTTTTTTTAAGGATAAAATCTTAACTTTTAGGGTATTAACATAAATGCTATCACTCTTTTATTCTTAGCTGTCTGTAATGGTTTGCAAAAGGCAAAAAACGACTTCTTCTTACAAGTCGTTTTTTCATTGGCTTGTTTCAAGTATTTGTATCAGGGAGACATTATAACTCAAAGTTTCACATTATCTATACAAAAACATGTTTATATAATATTTAAAACATTTTCTTTCTTTTTAAGGAAGCTATTTTACACCTAAAATGTCATCTCAAAGCAAAAGGTAAAATTATAGTTGTGTTGCGTCAAAAAACGATGAAAATGAACTATTCTAAAATAAAGGACAAAATCCTGCTTCATCTCCAGGTGAGCATGTGGTGCACTAGCTTCCATTTCTGAATGTATTTTCCTACAGAGTTTTCCTTTTAAAAACATTTAAAACAATTTGTTCTTACCATATTTAAATCAAAATACTAACCACATACTCTTAAAATGTTGAAAATTGATTTTTTTCTTTTTTAATCCTGGTTCATCTTGTATTATCCAGTAAAGATGTGGATTTATTTTTCCAGAATTTTGACGTTAAATCCCAATATCCTATCGTTTAGGGTTTTTAGACAAACCTCCTTTTGTTTTGAGAAAATACATTCAGGCCTGAGGCTAGTGCAGCAGCAGGTACTGTCTTAAGACTTTGGTTTAAGTGTTTTTATTCAGATTAACAACTTGTTGCAGCAGCTTTTTCATAATCAACTAAATAAAGGGATAAGAGATCTCTGAAATGTTTTAAAACTTCCTTAAAAAAGATGTTTGGTACGAAGCCACATATAAAGCTGTGCTGTTGGTGCCATCTTCTCTTTTTTGTACAACTACTAAGTATTGTCGAAACAATACCCCCTAAGGGCCTTTTCAAAACGTAAGAAAAATCCTGTTAAAACTACTGTGCAGGCCTCTTGTTAATGAAAAAAGCAGAGGGATCAGGTGCCGCCATCTTCCACCACAGCTAAAACAAAACTGGCCTCTCTTAAAATCAGTGATGCCCTCTCTTTCTGACACCATGCTGTATTTGTGTGTCTCTGTGTTAGTGTGTGTTATGTGCGTTTAAGGCTGCAGTGCATTATCTCCAGTATGAAAAAGGGCTGGATACAAACTAACAGCTGCTTTTACTATTTCCCAGTTACACTTATTGTTAGTGAAACTGGTTATTGCCTGCCAAAGTAGAGAAAATATCTGGCTCTTTAGAACATTTTGGCTGGCAGCTGATGTTTTTTTTATCATTGAAAAGCTAGTTTGTAATCATAAGTGGTGTCTGTGTTTGGTGATGGCTGGCGTCTATTCACAGGCGAAGTAATCTTTGAGCGGTGCGAACAGATGCCTGATGACGGGGACGCTCCAGGACCGGCCCAGCAGCCTCTGTCTGGCCCCGCGACCCATGTTGGACACATCTGTGTAGTGGACAGGGAATCCAAAGATCCTGCAGGGCAACAAATGCACAACCATTATTACTATCAGTGTCGAAAGGCATGTATCACACACTTAACATTTGTATCATTAGCCTGAAATAAAGTGTCCAAATAAATGACTCATATATTTAAAAGGTGCATTAAGGGCTTTGTAGGTTAAAGTAAATTATTACACACATTTGATTCTTAGAATAATAACAATAAGAATTTCCAGGTTTAAAGTTGTACATTTCCGCAAATACAGTATTTATAGGATAAACAACTTGAGTATTATCTATCTGTGTGTGTGTGTGTGTGTGTGTGTGTGTGTGTGTGTGTGTGTGTGTGTGTTCCTGGCTCACCTCTCCAGCTCAGTGCACCACAGTATGTCCTCCTTCCCGTTCATCATGACAGGGAAGTGCTGATCCTTCCCTTGTTTGATGGAGTTGGAGCGGGTAGTGATGGTGCGCACTTTCCCAAACTAGGAGACCGCAAATAAACTGTTAAAATAAAAGCAACCATATAGCTTTATTTATATATAGATATAGATATAATCTATATCAAACCTTTGCAACTCTGCCGTGATCCAAACAGTCCTGCAGCTCAAGCTTGTCCATCCCAGAGGCACACCGAGGCCTGAAACCCAGAGAACTAATCACATAAATGCATAATAATACATATTAATAATAATAATATAACATATACGAGTGTGAAAAAACACAGAATATAAAATGTGTCCACAACGGTTTCAGCCTTAGATATTGTGATGTAACATGTTGAACAGCACTGAAGTGAGAGATTATTTTAAAGAAAGTTTCAGAGTGTCTTTCCAACCTGCTCATGCCCGGCAGGTTTCCCCAGAAGTATCGGGCACGGTGAGCAGCAGAGACCTCGATGGCATCGATCATCGTAGGATTACACTGCAAAAACACACAGAGGACACAGTGAATACTAGAGCCATTTTGTTCGTTAAAACTTTGACTCAATATGTTTGACAACATCTTTTCTTTCCATGACTAAGTTGAGACAATAACAAGATGGCACAGACGTCATTAAACACCAGCTGTTACAATATTAATTTGCACTACTGTTACCAAAGAAATACTCGACTAAAATGATGTATAACAAATAAATGTGAAATATGAAAGAAATTAGATACAAATAATATCTGATAAAAGTACACACATGTGCCGCAGGCTTTTTCCAGTTTTTTGGGGATTAGGTCTAAGATTAGGTTTTAGATTAATGTCCACTGCTACTCATTAAAATTTCTTTTAGGAATCATTGTCAGTAAAAGATGTCTTTGGTTCACGTTTTTGATTTTTGCAGCTGTTACACTCTACAGTCCATGTCACTCACCTCCAGGAATCGTGAGATGTCCCTCTTGTCATTGACGCCCATAGCGACCACGTTTTCAAACATCCAGAAGAACGGCCGGTCCTCTCCTTCTTTGGGCCTGGCCTCACTCAGCAGACGGTAAAACTCAAAGAAAAGCCTCCCTGTGCCTTCTGAAAAAACAATGAAAAAAAAAACATCAACCAACCTGTTTCAGTGCTTCAGTACTGACTGAACTTCTCCCTGTGTAGAGTTAAGGGGTATAACCACAATCCAGTGTTCACTTCAGATAACATTTACAAATAAAATACTCACTTTATAGACCATTTATTGCCACAAAAATAACAAGAACTGGGAAAAGCAAAGTAAGCCTTTAGACAATCTTAACTGAACTCAAAAGTGTTGTTTAATAATTAATGTTGGTATGATTCCTCTTGGCAGGTTCTTACCAAAGAGCCCTTTCCTGGCAGGATTGACGATCGACAGGTCGTTGCAGGGACTTCCTCCAATCACCAGATCGAATGGACCCCAGTCCATCAGCTGAGAGAAAACAGCACCACCAAGTGTTAGAAAGACAGATATTAAGATATAAAGGTGTTTTGTTTTATGTCAGTTATTGTACTTTAAGAATGTCCTTTACTTACATTTTTCTTACTGATGTTCCTGACATCGTGCACATACTGGATCTTTCCTTCATGTCGGACAACGCCCACTGAGATGGAGTCCTCACACACCTCTGACGCCACGTACTGGTCCACCTTAAAACCTAAATCCCTTAAAACCAGGTAGCCTGGAAACAGAGAAATGCATTTAATTGTACCAATATTTTCCATTTGTCATATGTCTGTTTATTTTATCGTAGCAGCATTAAACCAATGTTTAGACTAACGAAATACATTTTTGGGACCATTTGGTATTCACAGTAGGATTAGTTTAGTTTTTAGGGTATTTGGTTATTATACGGGTTTTTTAGCTTTTAAATGTTTCTGTGTAATACATGAACTTAGTCCAGTTGTAGACATGTTAGTAAAATGTATTTTAAAAACATTATTTTTAGTGTCAGACAGCTTATCTGGTTGTCCAATTTCACATATCTCCATTATGTCTCATCATTGTACTTTAAACTGATTTAAGTGTTGGTGAATGAACTTAAATTGAAATAAAAAGCACATTTTAAATTAATGAAACATCAAGTGGTTTAAGACAAAAGTAGAATAATATTTATTCATCGTCTCTCTCTTATCATTCTCACACTCATCCTCACCTGTGGCAATGCCGTCAAACAGGGAGAGGACTCTGATTGGTCGTCTCTGCTCTGCAGGGACTGCTTGGAACCTCTTTGGTGACTCCTGGAAGAAAATCAGAAGATCATTTAGCATCTAGTAGGCTTATTAGCAAGTTTGTTTTGTATCCTTCAGTAAACTCTCTTTGTATCTGTGGGAACTGTCAAACAAATACAACAACAAGAAAAGGACTCAACAACAACCCTTTGTTATAAGGTGTATGTCTTGCGGTGCCCCCACAACTAGAATCAAATTCTGTGGGAAACACTGTATACATTTATTTTACTTTACGTCAGTATTGCGGTAGTTATCGCAGGGGTAAAATATCTGTCAACAATGACCAAATACATTTTCTGATCATTACATTTCAAAAAGCATTATATTGAGGTGAAATGTAATAACAGTTGCTCTGTGATAAAAAAAAGTGTCATACGGTTAGGGAGATTGTGCATTTGATTATTATAGAAGATAACTCACAAACTCCTGTCCGCTGTCGTTAGCGAAGAACTCCTGCAGCTTAAGGCTCCAGTCATGCCGTTGCTTCAGGACGCCGTACTGCAGCAGTGGCTGGCACATGTAGCAGCGCCACGGGTCCAGGTGGCGAGCGCTGTTCGACGCTCCGGGATCCACCAGGATGTCCAGACAGTCCACGCAGAAACACCTGCAGGAGAGGAGAGGAGGTGAACAGGCAGAAAAACACGACCGAGGAGGAGTATTAAACGTATTGTATGTACTGTTTCTTGTGTGTGTGTGTGTGTGTGTGTGTGTGTGTGTGTGTGTGTGTGTGTGTGTGTGTGTGTGTGTGTGTGTGTCGGACCTGCAGCAGTTGGCGTTTCCACAGAGCAGCACCTCTCTCCCTCCACAGCAGATTGTGCAGTAGGACTGGTAACCGTCATCGTCATACATGTAGGAAATCTCCAGGTACACGTCCTGAATACAGACACCATTATTGACATTTTTAAATATTTATTATATTATAAATAATCATCAGTGATGGAGATTTTAGTGGGTTAAAGCTAATAAACGAAGACCTAGAACAGTCTTTTAAATTTAGAAAATCACATCCATTTACTGTGATTAAAACCAGGAAAAGCCTCATATCACGATATTGACATACATCAATATATTGCGCAGCCATAATTGACATCTCACTCTCGTGAATCCCTCAAACACTGCAGAAACAAATTAAAGAAAATATATTAAAAAATAAAAACAATTAACAGTTCATTAGGTTAATAATATGTTAATCTGGTAAACAATTTCCCAGTTTGTCATCATTCATTCAGTCATATATCACTATTTGCAAACTCAGTAATCATGATTATTGGTTGAGTTTTTTACATGTTTAAGTTAACCCAATGTGAATCCAAAGTTAAACAAAGGTCTTATTAGTAGGGCTGTCAGTCGATTAAAATATTTAATCGCGATTAATCGCATGATTGTCCAGTTAATTGCGATTAAACGCAAATTAATCGCACATTTTTTATCTGTTCTAAATGTACCTTAGAGGGATATTTTTCAAGTTTTTAATACTCTTATCAACATATGAGTGGACAAATATGCTTTATATGTTTGTTTATTATCATTTGAACAATGACAAATATTCTCATGAATATTAAACACAACAACCTCTGAACATTACAAATATTCGCCTCAATTCAACCTGGAACCTCTCTCATACAATAATACAATACAAAGTGTGTGTGTGTGTGTGTCTGTGTGTGTGTGTGTGTGTGTGTGTGTGTGTGAGAATGAATGTGGAGACACTGTGATGGATCGTTGGAGCTATGTGCAGCTCAAGGCATATATGCCTGGACGCTGCAATCGTGTTGCGCGTACTATCCGTGCTGAGTGTGCTGACTTTTCGTACAATGTCCCACTGTCTGGCTACCTGCATAAAGTCAAGTGCTCGGCGCAGTTGTCGGCGAAATGTCGCTCCTCTGTTTTCATTGAAACAGCTCCTTATATCCGTTAGCGCAGCTAGCTAGCACCAGATGCTAACAACAACAACAACACGTAAGGTGTGCCTCGCTCGCGCCACACATACACACACCCTCCCGGTCCTCCCGATGGCCAGTCCGGGCCTGCCGGTGAGCGTGGAAGTGTGGTCTGCCACAAGCGGGCGGCAGGAGCGGGGCTGTCAGCATCAGCTTGTAGATGGTATTTTAAACTCGATGCGCTCTGAAACTACAGGGCGGCCGAGGACAAAAAATACACATGCGTTAATCGCATTAAAATAATTAGTGGCGTTAATTTTTTTTGCGTTAACGCGTTATTAAACGACAGCCCTACTTATTAGACAATGGGACTTCTTGAAGCGAGAAACCTTTAAGATATCTGTATTATCTTTAAAGTATATGTCCCATTCCCAAAGCCTTGGAACTGGATAACTTAAATGAAATGGATCCATTATCACTTTTAATAGTAGGACAACAAAGTTCTGTTGACAAGGACCCCTGAATGCACCACACACATGATCAACGCAACTGAGAAGAAAGGAGAAAGCTCCATCCTAAGGAACCCGTTAGGAAAAGCTTCTGATCCGTCAAAGTAACCCATGTTTTTAGAATTGTATTACCTTGCAATTTTGGCACAGGCCTCCGTTAAAGAGCGGGTGGAAAGTTGCTACTCTCGTCTTTCCACAAGAGAGACAGAACTCTGCCAAAACACACGCAGGAAGAAACACACACACATCAATCAACAGTGGAAAAAAGGAGGAATAACAGAACTAATAATTAACATGAGTCACACAGAAACACAGCAATGTCAAAGCGTTCGTACCTTCTATACTTCTGTTATTCTTTAGAACTTCATTCACCATTTGTTCTGAGAGGAAAAGGAAAGTCAACGTTTAGATGTTATAAATAGACAAACATTTTATTTGCTTTACAGTGTTCAGCACCTTGTGTTGCGCATGTGTTTTATTTTTTTTGTGCAGCCAAACAGAAATGGAAAATACCAGAAATAATAACACAACCATAATAACATATTTATTGACATAAAGCAAGGAAACTAAAAACTGAACTTATTATTTTATTTCTGTTAGAGTGTTAAGGTACCTCTGCTGTATGTCTCCTCAGGGGCGGCCTTGCCCTTACAGAGGCTGACTCTGGGCCGCTTGGCGCTGGGGAAATACTCAAGCAGCGAAACATCGAGGACCTGGTGGTCCAGAGGGTTACTGTCTGCAGGGAGACACAAAAACAGAACAACTCTTATTTCCTCTGTGGACGAGACATTTGGAAGTGGTTTATACGACTGGTTTGCTGCTGCCTTTCTCACCGGCACTGTGTGTGGGTTTGAGTCCCTCCCCTCCTTTGGGCAGGAAGCCACCATTGGCCCAGTCCAGCATGGGTTTGACCTGGTCTTCTGGATTGTCCGACTCGCAGGGAGGAAACTTCTTCTCCGCCCGGATACTGGACATCTGTGATGAAGAGATGTGTCACAATGTGAGACAAAAAGGTGATATGAAGGTAGTTGAAAAGGTAACGGACTATTCCAATCCTGTACAACATAGCAATACCACACTGTAATGCATCCTTATAATCAAAATTCCTTGATTTAATAAATAAGTTCTCAAGGGCAGACGTAATATCATCAAAACGTGCTTCAAGTATACAGCAAATGTCCTCCGTCAGTGTTATAAGCTGATATTTTATAATTTAATCATCCTGACTAATGAATAAATGTGTAAGAAATATTTTAATGTTGTACTTGACCTAGGAAAGATTAACTTTAAGCGTAGCGCCATCAATAGGCAAATCAGGCAAAACGAGGCCACGTTTTATTAATTTGTGCGCACGAGATGTAATTCGTGGCCTCAATTTAAATAAAACGAGGCCACACTTTATTAATTTGTGCGCACGATATACTTTCTCTTTCGCACAAGATACTTTCTCGTGCGCACAAGATACTTTTTCGTGCGCACGAAAAAGTTACCGGTGCGCCAAGTAGGAAGTGGAGCGCACAGGAGACAACCGTTTCATTGCAGACTGTTATGTTTATGTGGGGAAATGGCAGTGCATACATTATTTGAGATATATTTCAAACTCGGACTTCATTTTAGGGACATTTCGGCCAGAGGTGTAGAGCTATTTGTTTAAGCACCGGATTCGCAAAACAGGAGAGTCTGTGAACCAGTCTGCCTTGATCTATGAATTAATGTCCGTGACTCTCACAGTATCTGCTATCTGCGCGCAGAGAGCTGTGTCTTCACTGTGTTTACCTTCAGAACAGTTGAATAGAGATCGAGGCTGCTACGTTTTAGCCACACACACACACACACACACACACACACACACACACACACACACACACACACACACACACACACACACACACACCTCTACACACATCGAACTGCCCGATTATTCCCCCTATTACTCGTTTTATGAAGGAGATGTCCGGTCACCAGGGCGCATGATGTGTAAACAACCCAATTTGTGTTCTGTGAAACTGAAAAGAATATGACATTGTTTTTGTTACTTTCGTTGCAGTTGTATATGTCTTAAATGTAATTTAGGTTAACTTGTTTTATTTAGATGCTTTTATTTTGAAGGCCAGTTTACGCTGTTGACAGGAAGTTGTTGTTGCTATGGAAACGTGAAATGCTACATGATGTGTGTGTGTTTGTGCTCTGCTCAGCTCAGCTCTGTGTGTGTTCGGTGTATGTGTGTGTCCGACACCGGCATTTGTTTTCAAATGACCATGAACAGTAATTTACACACATGGGAATTCCCAAGTGAAAGAAGTTCGTTTAATCTTAATCTCGATGTAGGCTAGTGCTAAATGCTGTCGGAGTGCACCGGAACAAACGCCACTATCATAATATCTTCTGAAAACAAATGCCCACACACACACACACACAAAACTACATACAGTCAAACTACATACAGTCAAGAAGAAGAAGAAGAAACAGAAGAAGCAGAGGAAATAGGAGAAGAAGAAATAGGAGAAGAAGGAGACAGTTCAAGTAAAGACTAAGTGTTTTTTCCACACGTGGACACTCACCTCCAGAGCTTGGAAGATGGCCCTGCGGTACGAGGCCAGCTTGGTGTAGGAAGGCTGGCTGAAGAACTTGGGGAAGGCGGTGATGGAGTCAAGTTTATCTGCAGAAACCTGGAGAGAAAACACACGGCATCACACCAAGTACAACTTTAACAAAATGTCCCTCTCCGTCCCTCCTACAAAAATGCTGAACTTGTCAACCAACAACATGTCTTTTTATGTTTACTAAAGACAAAACTCTTGCAGAGGGGTTTAAATAAAAGAATCAATCTGCAGTGACCGACACAGAGAAACCACTAGCTGCATAGCTTTATAGGAAACCGTTCGACCTTGTGATTGCAGGATGGGGGCATCTGCTCCAGAAAGATAATAACAACCAAAAGTGATACAAATAACCACGTTCAACTAGCTAGGACAAATGAAGCAAACCAAGGACATACACAGGTCAGACAACTGTGTTCTCCCACAGTTTGAACGAGGGCTGGGCAATATATCAATTTTATATTTATTAGATAAGAGAGAGCCATAAGTGTCTATTCCTGGTTTTATAAAGCTGGATTACAGTAAAGTGAAGTCATTTTCTGAACTAACCCAACTGTTCTACATGATCGTCAAACTGCCTTCACCCACTTAGTAATTAAATCCACATTACTAAGGATTATTTATCATAAATCTTGTCGCGAAATATATTGTGAAAGCACCAATAGTCCACTTAACAATATCCTCATAATATCTATAATGGGTTAGTGATGAGAAATAGTGTGATATTTAAATTTCTCCAGGACTAATTTAAGGTGATGATGATAGGACAGTTCTTTGTCAGTACATACAGTTCTTTGTTAGGACATAGTCTCAGTACATTTCCATTACAATTTCCTTTTCCGTCCTCACCTCAGAGAACTTGCCGTCTCCAAACCACTGCAGCCACCTCATGCCGTTGCTGGCCTGCCGTTTGCCGGTAGCGCGCCACGTCACCACAATGCCGGGCCACCAGGAGAAACCCTTAATCTTCCCCCACACCAGCTCACCGAGGCCAAAACCCTTGTTGTCCTGAAAGATGGAGGGAGAATACAGATGAGAAGAGAATAAGGCCACTGATACAAAAAAAGGTCTTGTGAAGTGCAGAAAGAGAGTACACAAATGCAGAGATGATGGCCAAGTTAGTGATTTGACCTTTTTAGGAAAACTCCCCCCTTTCCCTGGTACTGGAGGTGAAAAGGAGAAAGAAGAGATAACAGGAGACTTTGGCAGAAACAACTTATTGTTAGCCTGTCTTAAAGAAAGGAGGGAAACATGAGTGGAGGCAGAGAAGAGGAAACATGAAGATAAGAAGACTCAGATGTATGGGTTGAAAAAATTTGGCCTGAGACAAAGATGTTTAAAAGAGAAAACAAGGGTTATTTTAGAAGAACCATTCCAACTTTCTCTTACCTCTATGATAACCCTCTGTGGGTAGAATGAGTGGATAATGAAAATAGCTTTATTTTATTTCAAAAGTAGTAGGAAAGGAGAAAGGAGATAGGAAGACAACTCATTAAAAGACAAACACAAATCACAGAAAAATGTTATAGTGGATTAAGATATCACAAAGGTTTTGGGAAAGTCCTCCCTCTCTCTACTCCAAACTACCAAATCAAATGTTTTGTTGGAAAAGGGACAAATTAGTGTGGAAATACGAGCTAACATTTGAGGAAAGAAACATCTCCTGTACCCTACTTGACATAAAAACAATACACTTTAAGTATGTTGGTATTAAATTAGATGTAAAATCTAAGTTTCCCTTGCGTGAGTCAAAACTGAATTGTCTCAAGATTAAACAGGCAGATCTTTAAAGCATAACAAAGTCACTTTACAGCTGTCTGAAAACTCATTGTAATCTCATTTGCTCAGGTGTTTCTATTATTTCTGCTGTTTGCCTTGCACTTCAGTCTTCAAAGAAAACTTCAAACGGTAATAGCCTTATTAAACCTTTTTTTGTATCTCGCCTTCTTTCTTTCTCAAGTTATGTGTACTGATTTATGAGCAGGTGGGATTTCTATGCTTGCAAATAAATCCAAGTTGAGCCCAGGATATGTGATCCTTCAGTCCGCCTTAAGAGAGAAAAACCCATTAGGCTTTGTAAAGGAGTCCGACTCCTCTAAAGGATGCTACGCTCCACTGAGTCCTGCCTGGATCCAGAGAAAACAAACCTAAATACACACATTAACCAGTGATGAAGGAAGTATTCACACTCCGTTAAATGCTATGTAGTCCTGGATTGAAAATGTTACTTGGGTAAAGGCATGTAAGATAAATACGAAAATGTATTAAAAGTACTTAATGCAGAAACATTTTCCTTTGGGAATGTTAAGCTAGTAGATATTTGACAATTATATTGGTATCCTCTCCATTTAGTGAGATGTGGCATCAAAAACTACTAAGACTCCAATAACAATTTCACAATGAACCTCAACTAAATAAAATATGTTAACATTTTTAAATAGGAAAGTAGGATCATGAAATGTATTTTGCATTCAAATAAATATTTAAATGATGATAAAAATTGGCTTTTATACTCAAACTCTTGTAGTGGAGTAGAACATTTCATGACAAGAAAATATTAATTAAAGTAAAAGTAACCCAAAGCTGTACTCAAGCACAGTACTTGATACAAATGTTCTGTTATATTCTTACTCTCGCATTAACATACACATACACATAGAAAGCCTGTGTACTGAGAGACAGTGTGCACCCAGACCTGAGACGTGCAGAAGGACATGCAGATATGCACACAACACACACACACACACACACACACACACACACACACACCACACACACACACACACACAGGCCCTCGTGGTCTTCGTGACCTGAAAGAAGCTATTGATACAGAGCAAATACTGCCAGATTATGTGTTGGTGTGTGTGTGTGTGTGTGTGTGTGTGTGGGTGGGTGTGGGTGTGTGGCCACCTGCACCAACACAAGGCCAGGTGGAGGAGGCTCTGAGGTCTGAGAGGGGAGTTCACTTTCCCCTCTTTCTATCACTGCCAAACCTCCACTTCCCCTTTCTAAAAGATGCAGCCTCTCCTGCTTCAACACAGCTGTCCACTCTCTCTCTCTCTCTCTCTCTCTCTCTCTCCTTTTCTTTCCCTTTGGCGGGGGGCCTTCACAGGAGTGCTTCAAGTAAAGAAAGTGCTCAGAAAGGATTGCACTATACTGTATTATTTAAGAGATACCTTAATCCTGTCAAATACTTTATACAAAATGTTAAAGTGTCTCAGACTTCAGAGTAAATGCTCTTAATATAAACCATGTTGCAGGAGCGCTACCTAAAAGAAGAATTTGGCAGCCAACATTAAGACGACTATGTAGCCTATCAAAACAACAAATACTTAAGATACCACGATTGCTAACAATTGGCTGAGATGTGCAGGAAAATTAAACATCAAACCTAAAATCTACTGATGCAGAAAGCACTGGGCATACACATATACCTCAACTAGAACCAAGTTATTTGGGAACATGTTTTGCTTCTTATATAATAAATAGTGATTTCAAAACCTATAACCTCAACTATTCGCAGTATTGCTTTCAAAAACTGTCTGCTTTGTAGGATATGTTAAACACCTTCAGTGCAGACATCCTGTTGTGTGGGTTTTCTATCGATTTCTTTGAAGATCTTCAAATACCTCTATCTGCCCCTATGAGTTTAGATTCTAGTTCTGTTATCTGAATCTAACCCCCCCTGCAAACTCTCTCTCTCTCACAGATCTTACATTGTACTCTGGCTGGATCTCAGAGCTGGACGAGGTGCTGATGCTCTGAGCCGAGTCCTTGGAGTTTTGCTCCATCAGCTCCATATGGGGGGTATTAGGAATGCTGCCGGATACAACCGCAGCCACCCGGGGAACACTTCCAACACCTCTAGCCCTTCCAGACTGACAAAGGGAGACATAAAAGAGAGAGGTTTATTAGACTTAAAGGAATGAGAGCGAAAGATAAGAAAGACATGAAAGCTACTTTTCTTTTCAGATATAATTTCCCCGAGCTTTTAAAGCCGTGGTAAGCAGTATTCTTTTAGGACTCATTTGGCAAATATTCTATAATAAACCTTCAGCATGCTACTAGACTTCTTCAACTCCTCTCCTGGCACATTTTTCAAGGCTTTTACAAAACTCTAATTTCAGAGTAAGAACGGTCTATTGGCTAATCAATCAATTGGTGATAGCTAGATACAATAGCTGAGGATCCTGAAGGAAAGGCTGCTATTCCAGCATTGGAGCTGCCCTCACTACTAACTGTACTAAGCATAAAAAAGGAAGACAAACTAATTAAAGTGTGGCTCAAAAAGGTCAGTCAAGTACAAATACACATCATGCTAACTGAAGCATTGGCTAACGGTTGCTGCTAGCTCACGGCTAAAGTTAAAATGAGGCTAAACTATTAGCAACTTTTCAAACCAGAACCGGCTAAGCAGCGAGCTTAACTATTAGCAACATGTTCTTTACATATTTTTTAATGCTGATATTGAAGCTAGCTAATCACAGTGTGTCACTTTAAAGAGGTTTGAAAAGAATGAGTAGTACTTGTACAGGTTACTGTTACTGCAAGAAGAAGAGCTGCATTAACAGGACTGTATTTAAAAAAAAAAATGCTGTTGGTTAATTTGCCTCTTCCAAAAACCCTGGGGTACCACTTGAATAACAAAATGAAAGATTTGTATGCAATGTTTGCCCAATGACGGAGAATTAACAGCTTTAGTGGGGTTTTTTCAGAAGCACTTTACACCTGACGACAAGCTGTGAGTACAACAAACACAGATCAAATATTGGCCACACACAGAAAGACACACACACAATCCAGGTAATCTCCCCTTTTAAACACTGCAGCTTCTTCAAAGGTGGTTTCAGTTCTTGCTTTCAACTGTGTGTTGTATCTGCATCTAACCAGGGCATCAGTAAAGTAAATGAATGGATTGACACAGAGAGAGTGTACTTACAAGTAAAAGATTTGCCCTCCAGCTGTTATCAAGAGCTTTTTTTTTTAAATGTGTAATCAAATACAGTCCAAACCCATATACAAAAATATCAGATTTCATATGGAGGAGGAGTTACTGGCAATTAACAATAAATAAAGGAAAACACACAAATTTATACATTTATGAATTCTTTTTTTTTTTACTGTAATGTGTTTAACAGTTTAAATGTGCAAGGGTTTAAAAGGAAGATGTATTGGTTTTTTCAACCCCATTCAATAGATTTGGACACATTCCTCTTGTTTACACCAGGATGTGGGGAAATGATGTGTATGTCCTTGGTTTGCTTAATTTGTCCTAGCTAGTTAAACCCTTTTTTTCCCACTGCTTTGCAAACACCTTGCACCAGTAACTACAGCAAGCATGAAGGGTCAAAAGAACATGTTTGTGTTTATCCTGGCTGATGAGCAGGAAGCAGATTATTTACACATTTAGAAGCACAAACAAGGAGGAAATGTAGCTTACTGAAAATGTGTTTTAAAATAAACATCACAGCCTTTGGAAATGGAAATATTTAATGTGGGGAGAACAGAAAACGGTTTGTGTGTGTGTGTTTACCAGTAACATGATGTGCTCCTGTTTGCGGCTCTGTCTGCGAGGTTTGTTGTGTGTGTGTGGCTTCAGACCGGCCTGGAAGATCGTCCTGGGTCGGGGCGTCTGCCTCAAACTCAACTGAGGCGCTCCTGCAGCTTTCTCCTGGAAACAAAGACACACAGTGGATTAGTACTCCAAGAAATCGCTTTTCTACACACTTCCTCTATGTAAGTTGTGCGTGTCTTACCTCGCTGTAGGAGTCCCAGGTGGTCTCTTCTTCCACTGACTTCTTCCTGCTTCTTTTCCTGCTTCCCTCCAAACACTGGTTACCATCTGAGAAGAGAAAACAACAGAAGGTTCGACAGATGGCCCGAAAGAAACCCAATATTTTCAAGATATCGGGCTAGACAGTCACATACTGTATTCTTTGTTGTTTTGCCTCTGTAACACAGCATGTCCAAAGCAAAACAACACTTTAAGAATTAAGGGTTACATTCTAGCCTTAAAGATATCACAATCTATGTTGATGTCGCTTGTTGATGGTAAATGCAGTTCAATGAAAATTCTTCAGTGCTTGCTATATAAAATGAGAAAGCCATTGTTGATTTGACTCTTATCAAAATGCTGAATGGATTTAAGTTGGGCTTTTATTATGAAAGGTAAAAACTGAATGATTGAAGCTGTAGTGTAATGGCGTTGAAAATGTTGATATAATAAAGAGGTGTTTCCATATTGGTTCAAGTTTGTTTAGGCTACAAAAACTCTGTGTTTTACTTTGACCTTTTACTTCCAGAATAGGTGCAACCAGGCTACATTATAGATTGGATAGGTAGTGTGTGTGTGTGTGTGTGTGTGTGTGTGTGTGTGTGTGTGTGTGTGTGTGTGTGTGTGTGTGTGTGTATGTGTGTACCTTGAGGTGAGGCGGCGTCTCCGTTCTGCTTGGGGCTGAAGGGGGGATGGCGGTTCAGCCACAGTCAGAGGGCTGTTCTCATTGGTCAGCTCCACTCCGCTGTCGTTCTCTGATTGGCCCTCAGCTGGAGGCGATACTCCAATAATCGGCGCCTGATGACAGAGGAGCGAGAATAACGTCAGGGAAGATGATTCATATACTTTTATCTCACCAGCTCGCCAAAGAGAGGCCTGAGTTTTAATTAAAAAAGATGCAATAAGCAAAAGCAAAGTGAAAATAGTTAAGTACAACTCCCAAGATGCACTTCAACTAGGAACGCCATTCTTAGCGTTCTGTTACCACCAGTCACAGAAAATGCTGTTTGGGATACTTATTTTTACATTTAAAATGGGTTAATTAGGAGCCATCAGCTAAAACTTCAGAAACAAATGCAGCAAGTTTAAATATACAAGCTAAAATAACACCTTTATTGTTGTGTTGTTCATGAGACTTCAGAGTTTTTATTTCAAGCAAAATAAAGAATATTATTGAAACTTTGATTTTTTTACGGGAATTTGCAGATTTCTTACAGCTGATGAGAAATTGAGAAAGACTCAAACATGAACTTGTCCAGTGACAAAACAAACCCATATAGCCTTTGCCTTTCTGCCCATAAAATTGTGAGTGAGTGTTTGATGTGCTGTCTAATGTCTAATATCTAATAAATGACCAAATCCTCAGATTAAACCTGTTCTCGAGTTGAGGATGTAATGCATAATCAGAACCTGGGGTTGCACTGGTATGATGCCAGCATGAAACTGTTACATGATATCCCTTTAATATAATCAAACAGTGTTAGCCAACATGCATGAGAACGTGTTCAACATGTCCAATCGCGTTAAAAAAATCTTCGAAACCTTACATTTTCACAGCTTTCCAACTGGGTCACTGGAACCTCCTGGGGAATTTCCATCATACAGGTTTTAGCTCATTGTATTATCTAGTATTGTATATTGTCTACTGTTTATGCTTCATATGTTGTTTTCATTAATGAAACAATCTCACTCTGCTGCTTTTTTTAAAGGTGCAAAATCAAACATTAATGCTGCAGCGGAGCCAATATGAAAAGACACATTGACATGTTGGAGACTGTCATGGTTACCTGCGGTAAACCCTCTGACTCAACACAAACACTTCGGAGAAATAAAAGCAGGTGATGAATCCGAGAGGAATTTGCTTACAGTGACAGTGAGTCATCTGTTTGAGAAGAGGCAGCAGAGGTGGCCTGAAGGTGAGCGGCAGAGCTTTTATAATCGTTTCTCTCAGCGTCACTTCATCGCTCTCCTCATCGCTCACCTCATCGCTCACCTCATCGCTCACCTCATCGCTCACCTCATCGCAGGTAAAGGTGTTTTCGTAGAAACAGAGCTCGGATCAGCTTTGTTTGGACTTTAACTTATGACATCCTACTTAATGAACTGACTCCATCTAATTCCCTGTTTCTGTATGCCCAGATTAGAGGAAGACCGAGTACAAAAGGTTTATATATACTGCTGTATTTAGGTAACACTTAGGGAGATTTACACACACTATGTCTGCTAATGCGTGTTGTGTGTGTGTGTGTGTGTGTGTGTGTGTGTGTGTGTGTGTGTGTGTGTACACGTGTGTGTGTTAGGGTGTGTGTGTAAATATTAGCTACTGAATGCTCATGCAGGAAGCATGAAGATGGATATCTGAGTATTGGAAACTGACATTTCTGACATATTTTTTAAAGCTGTTATGGCTGTTTTTAAACACTAAACACATTTTTGGGTCCCGCTTTTTTTTGGCTTTATCCTAACATGACTAATGTACTTGTCAAACTCACATGAATTTGACATCAAATCAAGTAATTTATGTAATCCATCTGCATAGATTTTCAGTAGTATCCTTTAAACAATATTATACCAGCAATTTCTCTAAACATATAAATAAATACAAATCAATGCATGTTGCATACAAATATCGTTGGTCCCATTAAATGTTATACAATACCAAGTTGCAACAGATTAGAGAGAAGACAGAAACGTAGCAGCTGTGCAACAGATGAGAAAATAGTGAGAATGTGCAGACTTTTTAGGAAAATCCCAGCGTATCTGAGGCTGTTTGTGATTTAACATCGTAAAACAGGGAATGCATGTGGTGTGTGAGTGTTTGTGATGCCAAATTTCCACAGCTGTTGATGAACTCCATGAACCTGTGCATAAGGTGTGTGTTCAAGATGATTGAGAGTGAGAGTGGGAGCAGAAAAGAGTGATGCTTTAGGGACATAAATAAATAATAACAGAGAATCGCAAAAAATCCCTGCTTAAAAAGCTGTTATCAGAGAATGATTGGCATTTTGACTTTTGGCAGTTTGACTTTTGACTGGAGCTGCAGAGTATCCAGGCCTATTATAAAATTAAAAGACAGGATGCAAAAGTGATTTCGGGCCAGATGTAGTCCCATTTTTTACTGAATTGTTCAATTACAGTCAAAGGATTCTGATGTAAAATGTTGGTTGGTATTAAAATAAAACAATTCCGGTGTAATTTGGGTATAAAAATGGACATGTCTCTCTTCATCAGCCTTACATTTGAAAATATTAGAATGAAAAAGGATCATAAGTGAGATTCAGAGGACATGACCTCCCTGAAATTCAACAGCCTGGGATGAAGGATCACAGCTGGAGGAAATCTGAATCCCCGCAGCGCAGCTGTTCTCAGCGGCCTTGGCTGCCACAGACACTCCGCTGCTAACGCTAACAAACACAATAAAACATGAGAAAATCTCAACTTAACCCTCTGAACCCCAAAACCAACTGTCGGCTGCATGTTTTCTTTAGAAAAAATGCCTTAGCCAGAAACTGTGAATACATGCATTGTATCAGACTTTTCAGTCTGAGCTCTTCAAATACCCAAAGGAAGCTGGTCAAGCACCAGAAAAGCAAGTTTTTTTTTATAATATGTCCTCTATAAAATGTGGACAAGTTGAGACTGAATGAAACCCTCTTGTTCCTTTTTTCCTTTCTGCATCAACCATCCTTCCTCATATTTTCTTTCAACTTGTTGTGTTTAAATATTTTTCTGTCTCGCAGTCTGGACTAAACCAGAACAGGTCTGCATTGGTCACTGCCCATTTGAGTCTTTCCATTTAGTTCCGGGTACCAGCCTGATGTCATGCGTACCCGAACGAAATGGACCAATCCCGAAGAGCTATGGCCACACCAGCAGCGGCGTGTTCCTCTCCGAGGTTCGAAGAACCGGCATTTCACAGACGAAAGCTTCCAAAACATTGCACCCAGTTTGAGTCCGTGATATGCACAGCTTGTTTGGACCGTTTGGAGCAGGGGAAGATCTGGGTATAACAACCTGTAAGTTTGCATTGTTATTTGTGTATTTATCAACAAGACTGTTAATGTGTAAACTGTGTTGGACTGCTAAGACCATTGACACAGTGCTAACTGTGCTAACTAAGTTGCTAGAGTTTCCATATATCAACTCTAATATCAGCAGATGGGCCTTGCATACATGTATCTCATAGCAGGAGAAATGTCTGCATTCACACACAAATACCTATTGACAGTAGTACTGCGGGTGATTTGCCGGTCAGTCGCGAAACGTAATTACATTATAGCTGGCGTAGCGATCTAACACACGGAGCTTGAGCTAGTTTTGTCAGAAAAAACATTTTTGTGATGCTACGTTGCTAGCGTTTAAATATATCAACTACAATGGTCAGCAGATGGCCTTACATGTTGTCATGGCAGAGAATGTCTGCAGTCACACACACGGAATACTCATACAGTATACTCCGGTTTACCGTACATTGTGACCGTACATATACTGCATGTAGCTAACGAGGCTAGCTGTATGCTAGCGCAAAACAAATGTATTATCAGCAAGTTACATTGTATGGTAGCAGAATACCCGTATACGATTTGCAATTATAAACACGTTATTGCTAGCCTAATATGAACCACTAGCTTTTGTTCATAGTAGTTTTATTACACTGCATTATAGTTGCCTTTCCTCCAGCTAACGTTCATATCGTGTTAGCTTACCAAGGTAAAACAAAGCTAGGTTAGCATATTAGCAGAGCAAGCTGTTCATTACACAACTACTACTAACGAATCTAAAACAACTAAGTTCTCTAATATTTGTGATTTGCATTTGATTTCGTCCAGCCAGATCCTGGCGGACAATCCATGACGGGGAAGGGATTACTTACTACTACTGAGGCCTCGTGCTAAAAAGGCACCGCACCTAGCACCGGCTGTGCGCAGGCAAGAGGAAGGAGGAATGGGATGATATACCGTTGTATATATGTATATTTATGTTCATTTGTACATTCTAAAAATAAAGTTTAATGGAAATACTTAGTAGGCCTATCCTTTCTTCCCTGAATTCATATATAGCAACCATGATTTGATTTCTCATCAAACAGTAGTAGTTTATAACGGGTAAAATAACTTACTCTTGTTATGAGAGTAGCTCGTAGGCCACAACGGAAAGACAAGGAGACATACACGAGTTTACAAAACCACGGCACATTTATTGTGGTAAAGCAAAGATAGGTGGTTGAGAGGATCGCAGAGTTAGTCTTCCTGCAGCCGCTTTGGAGAGAGACTGGGCCGTAGTGTCCGGAGGTGTCCGTGAATCGTGCTGATTAGCCTCTTCAGCTCCACCCCATCGTAGACAAAGGCCCTGGGGCCGTCACACTCTTCTATAACAACAGTTAAAAATATATATGTATATAAAATATACCGCTGTACCGACGCCATGATAAGACTGATGTTACTCTGAGAGCAGCCGGGAAAAGCACTGACATGGGCGCAGCCTCTCTGGTGGTTGACTAATCAGAACGAGTGGCCGAGCTGACCAATCGGAGCACTCTAGGCTCACAGGAGGGGGGGGCAAGAGCTCCAACGAGTCGTTTATTGGAGAAAGTGAATACGCTGAATACACATTGCTTGACAGAGATGCTGTATGCGAAACCAATGTGAGTTTGGAAAATTGCACAGTATAAATCTATTTTAGTATACCTCAACAATGTAATATGATCAGTGGAAATGGCCATGACATGGGCCCTTTAAAGAAGAGGATCAAAAAAGGTCTCTAATGGCGCATTTCCACTGCAGGGCCTCGCACGGTTTAGTACGGTATAGTTAGGCCTTGGTATGCCAGGCTCACTTTATGCTGCGTTTCCATTACAGTTTAGGAACTGGGGTAGTAACTATAGTAACGCAGTGTAAGCGGAGCCGTGACATCATCTTCAATGCGAAACACAAAACCTCAGCCGTTAGCTGTTAGCACTCAGAGCTCACAGCTCCTCATATCTGTTCAGAAACTAGACAAAAGTTAAACAAGTACAAACCACAGACTGTCTGTGTCATGGCGAATACAGTCGCTGGTTTATTTATGTCTGTAGGCCGTTGTTGTGAGTGTGGACGGTCGGAGCATATACTGCGTTAGTTTAGCCGATCTCCATTCAGAAAACACGCATTTTAAAAGCTTTTTGCCTGCCGTCTTGTCTGCAGACTTGTCAAAGCATTAATTCATGGTTTTTACTAACCGGTATCAGTATGTTGTTACTTCGGCATCATTTTGAAACGTGTATTACAATTAAATCACGGTAAAATATGTTCATCTTGTTGTAGTTGTAGCCCCCTTGCCAGCGACTCTCTCACTAGTTTAGCATATTCAGCCCGGTTGTTGGCCCGGAAAGAACCTGGATTTGATGGAGAGCCAGAAAACTGTGAAACAGTACCCGTTAGCCGGAACTACCCCTAGTGGAAACGCAACAAAAAACGGGCCGGGTTTGGCACGGCACGCTTAAACTGTGCTACGCGCTGCAGTGGAAATGCGCCATAAGTTCAACGAGAAAGGGAGCTCAGACACAACCCTACGAATTCTCGAAGAGTAAAAGCAGAAAGACACAAAAAAACGGCAAGAGCAGTTTGTTTCATGACATATTTTTAGTAACAAACTTTCCTTATATTCTTCGTCTTAAAAGCAGTGATCCCCTCTCCTTTTTTTCTCGAGTACTGCCAGGATGCGAGAATAGTGTTGTGGGAAATGTCTATTGCTTATTCCAACTGCTCTCGTTTCATAAGTGAGTAGAAAATTGGATTTGATGTCGGAAAGGTAGCTGTGTGACTGTCAACATTATGCTCTATTAACCTGCCTTCCTGGATATCAATCATTCCTCCTCCTCTTTCTCTTTGCTCCTGCAGACATGAACACGCCCGATGAAGCATTAAAGATCCTTTTCTACCCTCGTCCACCCCCCTTTCCTGTCTTTTATAGTACAAATACTGCAACTATAGATATTCGCTTACTACAACAGTGGCAAGTGTATGAACATGCATCCTGCACTCTATTTTACTGTGGGTGTTTCTCAATGTCGAGGAAGGCTGCTCCATGGAGAGCCGCCGAAGGACTGTTCCAATGTCCAGCATACTTGGAATTCTACCGAGCCCGGCGTACTTCGTAGTGAGAAATTTCGAGGCTGCACATGTGTAGACTCCGCGGTCTTAAAATCCCCACAATGCTTTGCGCACGGACCAATTTCCCCAAATCTGTGGCGGAAGATGTAAGGCGGGGCCTCTCATATGACGCACACCTGCACACTTGCTAGCCTGTTCCACTCTTCGTTTTCCGAATGCCAGGAAGTATTCTTGCCTCGCTTCTGAAGCAAGTGACTCGGAAGACATGTGCTACCAAGCAAGCGTACTCGACATTGAGAAACACCCTGTGTGTGTGTGTGTGTGTGTGTGTGTGTGTGTGTGTGTGTGTGTGTATGTCTGGTAAAGCAGCGAGTAAATCCCTACACTGTGCAGATTTCACCAACCTACGTCACACACACATTCCTGGCGAGCAGCAGTCTGCCCCGCGGCGCTCCGATGGCGCTGTCAAAACTTCTTAGCGAGGCCTAAATGATTAGAAACGCAGGTCTACGGCGAACACTTGGACAACGCTGTTCCAAAAACACAGCGTGCAGTAAATCGTCACATAAGGGGGGGTTTAAGGTCTGAGAGAGTTATCTTTTTTTAACAATTAAAAGGTGTTTGTCCAATGATGCTGCAAGTCCCAACAATAATGCAAGCTTGTTAAGTTGAGTTTGAAATCAGTGGTCATATTTATTTTCATTTTGTTTTCCCCTACCTAAATAAATCGTCTGTTCTGTTTTGAGAATAATATTTTTTTATGCATGGACTTACTTAATAAAGCAACATATATTTATTATATCTACGGAAGTATTAGAGCTCAGGATATCTTCGCTGCTCTGCTTTTTAATGTAATGTTGAATTCCCCAGAATGCATTCATGAAAATGGGATGGTCTCATTTGCAGCTGTTCTGGATCCCCCATGTCATGCTTTACCAGTTATTACGCGTCCAATAGACACTTTCGCGGGCCAGCGATTTTTATATAGCCCAGAATTTTGCAGGGAGCATGCTCAGGTACTGCTGAGCGCGTAAAGCTTAGCAGACTCTTCACGTTAACGAAGGATCACTTCTAGGCTACTGTCCCGCATCTGCTGCCTCTCTGTTGGACACCGGTACTGCACATTACTCACGAGACGTTGTAAAAAAAAAAATGAGTGGGGGGCGAACGCACTAACCACTCCGCCAACGCCACAGTCACCCCCGTCGTGCAGGCCGGATGAGAATGTCTGGCGGGCCGGATGTGGCCCGCGGGCCGCCAGTTGGTGGTCACTGATGTAAACGGTCTGCAGAGTCAAAAACCCTCAAAGAACACCCTGTAGTGAGTAAAACTCTAACACAGAAAATACCTCCCCAAAACGCCTCGTTGGAGATTCGTCACTGATACGTCATTGTCCAATGTTTCTTCCGGGTACGGCTTAACGTCATGCGGTACCCGGAACCAAATGGACCAATCCGTGGAGCCGTTACGTTACGTCCGCGGAGCCGTTACGTTAAGCCCCCGCTGATTGGTCCAAATTGACCAATCCACGGACTTCCTCACACTCAGTGCAGGCAGCTCTGCTGATTTCTCCTCCCTGGCTGCAGGCTGATAACAGACAGTTGGGATCGTGGCGAAATTCTCTCTGCAGACCCATTCTCACAGCGTTTATCAACCTTTTTCTTACTCAATATCAAGTCACACTTATTGTTTTTACTTCGGCTGTGAGTTTGTGTGTGCTCAGGATGAATTTGGCTGTGTTTCGCTGTGTATCGCTAAACAAGGAAACAACACATCCACGGAGCTCAGCGCGATTCACAACGTCCCGACCAATCAGATCACACTGTGCTCACAGGGAGGGTGGGGGCTGGAGCTATTGGAGCTACAACGAGCCGTTAAAGGCAGAGAGTGAAATTCAGTGAATTCACGTAGTTTACAGAGATGCTGTTTGAGAAACCAATGTGAGTTTGGAAAAATGCACAATATAAATCTATTTTAGTAGACCTCAACAATGGAATTATGATCAGTGGAAATGGCCATGACATGGGACCTTTAACTCAAATCACGTGATGTTTATCAAGAGATTCAGTTTTTTATTCAAATTGGAACGGCTCTGCATGCATTACATTTACAGCTTGAAGGATCTTAAATGTATTGTTTGTTTAAAATAAAAAGGTTTTTGTCTGTGATACGTCTACAGTGAAATATGTGCAATTACAATGCTGCCTTGGTTTTTCTTACATTTAATTTAAGTTCATGAAATCACGATATCTGTATTGCTCTACTTTTTGAATCTTTTTTTTTAACCCCCCATATTGTATGATGAAGTCTGCAAGCTGAAGAGTTGCGACTATCAAAGCACTATTTATTTTTTCCTGATCACTTTAGACCTTACCGCCATCCACCAAGAACTTTGCCTGTTTCCAGGTCGCCTTTGTAAAATATTTATTGTTATAATTCTTAATGACATGTCTGCTTATTAAAACCTGTTTCCCCCACTGCTAGATTTAAGATGTCACAGAAACTGAACTTGTGAAAACTGAACACAGGAAGTGCTGAGGATAAAATCCCCTCTTTTTCCCGCTACAGTTATTATGAACGTTGGTGTATGATCTAAGAAGTGATCATTAATTTACCTGCTTGCTGTCAAGGCGTCTTAACTTGACGTGGACTCATCGGATCGTAAAATGTTAGGATGGCAGCTAAACTGGTTAACAAGGAGACGAGCAAACAATAAACAGAGTTTAAAAGGAAGATTAAAGTTGAAAATGATGGATGAGAAAGAAATGAAGACAGATGGAGGAAAGAAAAGAAAAGCAGATGGCGGAGAAAAGGAAGTGTCCCTCTGAGATGGAGTGATTTATGAGACTGAAAAAGAGGAACTAGTAGTAACGGACAACAGGGCCCCCCCCCCCAACACACACACATTACCGACACAGTTTATTAAAGAGCAAATAGTACAGTAGTGAACATAAAACTATAAGCAGCTCTGAAATTGGACATATCTACATTTTTAAGGCTGCCTTTATTTACTACTGATCATACTTAAAGTATGATCTATTCTATTAATGTGTGTGCTTGTGTGTATGTGTGTGTTTGAGTGTACATATACTGTACCTGCAAGTTATGAGATGGTGAGTGAAAGTATGTGTGCGTGGGTTAATGTGAAACTGAGAGTAAAAGTGTGTGTACGGATTGTGAATGTTTCTGCAGAGTGTGTGAGTCAGAAAATGTCTTATCTCCTCAAAACACTTGAACCCATTTTTGGAGAACACAAAGACGCTAGTGTGCCGCACTCATGTCCTCCATCTTTCTATGAATCCTTCTCTCTTGTTCTCCATCATTCTATCCATATCACATATCTTCCATGTGGATGCAGCTGTTGTTTGTGTGTGTGTCGTGAGTGTGTGTGTTTGTGACTCACTGCGGCCGTTATGTTCTTGCTCTCCTCCATGATCGCAGCAGAGTATTTGTTGGAAGGCATCGCTGTCGCTGTCGCTTGGTCCTGAGGCTGTCCTGACTCCTTTTCAAACCTGGACGAGACACAAAACAGGAAACAGTCAGAAAATAAACAGGAAAAATAAACAAGTTTTGTGGATCATCAACAGTCAATGTTTCTTTGTCTCTCTTTTCAAGAATTCCCCCCATCAACTTCTGTGCTTCTAGAGGTCCTTCTTATAAATTCATTCAACAACATTCTGGGAGGCCAGCTGATACCCCCTCTGGCACTGTATACAAAACCATCACACCCTACAAGACAGTGGGATATACAGATAACCCCTTATCGTAAATTCCTTCCCCTCATCCTTCCTGTAGTGTCATAAAACCCCCTTGCAAAAACATCTGTTGATCACTCACACACATTCAAAGGTCACTCCAGGGATTTGACCTGACATGACATTTTCAGAATACAGCAGTTTACATTTCATTAGGTTTACACTGTATTAAGCTTTAGTACTATAATTTCTATCACAGAGGTCTGTTTTCATATTTATGAATTGATAACACTAAAAAAGTCCTTTTAGCACAAACTGTGTCACAGCTTCTTTGTGTATGAATAACTGAATTCAAGAGAGGTAGTGATATAAAGCCCAACAATCCAGAAATGTCCTTCCAAAACATCCACCACTTCCACCAATTAAACACCATTTCTATTGTTGTATGGCACATTACAGCCTCTTCAGCTGGCTGATGCTTTAGATGTCAAGATGAAATATGGCCAACTGTAAAACATATTGGATAAAGAAACACAGATACAGTATACAGGTTTGTATCTGGAGTTCATGAAAAATAGAGGTAGAGAAAGTAAGAGGAAGCCCTCTCCTGTTCTCTATGAGCAGATCAGACATGCCCACACAAACCTGTAAGTAAACAGATACACAAGCATGTCAGGGGTGTGTGTGTGTGTGTGTGTGTGTGTGTGTGTGTGTGTGTGTGTGTATGTGTGTAAGAGAGAGATTGAACACATTAAGTGAAAGTGTATGCGTTTGTACATGTATTAAGTATGTGGTAACACTGCAGTCTTCTGTCCTTTGTGTGACTGTACATTCTCCATGCTGCTCCCAGAATATTTTAATGTGGATGTATGTATGTGTATGTGCCAGTTTAAATTTCATGGAGGTGGCAGGTCAAAGGATTTGTCAAACAAGCCTGTGCAGAGAGACCTGCAGACCTCAGGTAGTCGACTGTCGGTTTAGTTTTTCTCACTTTATCTGATCTGCCTGGAGACACATAGAAACAAATCCCAAAATACCAACACTGAGAGCAATTGTAAAATGCAAAAAGGGGAAAGACAATGAGTGATTGTGAAGGGGAATGTTAAATATATTATTGCACAGTCAGCAATTGTTTATCCAATACAAACAATTACCTCACTCACCTAAACCCTCTGTGTCAGTGTTAACAACCATTTACATTGTTAAATACAAATGTATGACTCGAATGGACTGCAATATAACTTTGGGTTACTTTATAACAGAAAAAAACCCTTGTGGCAGTTTCTCCACTGTGAGAATTTGCTGATATGTTCTGTTGTTAAGTATATATTAGACATCAGTACACGTTATTTTGGATTTTCTACAATAAATCACAGTTATAAGTTGTACATTTGTTGCAGCCCTCAACACAACCTCATAGCATCCAGTAATACAACTTAATCCACTGACTATCCTCACTAGGAGTCTCTCAATGATGCAGGGTAAGATGAAAAAGGGGTTGCTGTACTAGTTTGAACGTGGCCAAATGGAGTGGGTTTTTGCCTATTTAGCCATACGTTCTGTTATAAGGACAAAACACCAACAATAAAGTTACATGTGACCAAAAAGACACAAATACTGATTTCATACAATATGTGTAATTCAGAATGCTAAAGCCTCCTATTAGATTTTGCTCTATTTCTTACAATGTAGTCACACTACAAAGAGATCTCCATGACATCTATAGGAAGGAGGAGAAACCACTGTCTCTATGTACAAACGGCATGTGAGTATTGTTAAAACCACAGCCTAACTGAGTCTCTAATGCAGCGTTTTCATGTCGCAGCCCCAGGACTGACACAAACCGTCTCTGATATAAATACATACAAATAATAATGTGAGATCAGGGACTCTCCCTCCAGCGGCTGCAGAGAGGTGACGGAGTTCATCACTCAAACAGGATGTTCACGCCTCCTCCTCCTCCTCCTCCCCACGTCTTTGACCTTTGACCCACACACAGCAGCAGCCCAAACAGGTAGCCTATAAATGTAATTCTGCTCTGGATTGGGTTTTCCTGGTTAAGTATGTTAAAAAGCATCTGTCATTATTTGGAAGGGATATTAAACATAATGTGACAACCAACTAGGTAAATGTGCATGCCGAATCAACAGAATTAGGTGAGTGTAGTGGTATGAATGGTATGCTGATAACACATATTTAAGATTACATAGAGACGTTGCTAAAAACTACAACATATTAGATGCTTATGGGAGTTTTCGGCACCATTTTATGACAATTATTAATTTTTTTAGCAGCATGTTGCATATCTTGTGTGACACTTTCTATCAAGTTTAGGTCTGGCTAAGGACAGGTATTGCAATCTAAAATTGACTTTGATATAGTTATTATTGACTGTATGCGTCTATGATTTCTTTCCACTTTTGCTCAACCCATTACATTCTTTCTTAAAAAGGACAATACACTTTGATAAAGTGTAAGGTTTTATCTATAGTGTTCCTATGAGTTTGATTTTATCTTATTTACACATTTGCTTCATGCTTTTTATTATGGATATGGATTATGACTTATCTATGTTCTACTTCGTTTAACTACCTTTCTGTCTTTGTTAAATGAGCTCACTAAGACCAATTCAAATAAACGCTGTTTGTATCGTAGTTGATATTTTTTGAGTGTTCATACTGGCTCTGCATCCTGGAATTAAAGTGTGTTCACAACTGTATCTTTTCTGAAACAGCTTTCAGCTTTAAGAAACAGAGAAGTGAGAATTAATTAGAGGAAGGATGGAGGGCAGAGAGTGAGGGGCCCAGGAAAAGGGGACATGAAGTTGGAGGGGGGGGGGCTTCACATCAAAGTTGTGTCTGGTGGCAAGAGATTAGGGACCGCATTGCAAGAGGGGATTGTTCACTCCCCAAAGGGTATGAACATGAATGTGTGTGTGTGTGTGTGTGTGTGTGTGTGTGTGTGTGTGTATGTGTGTGTGTGTGAGAGAGAGGGGGGGTCTCTCTCTAGGGGCTGCATTCCTTGTCTGTCATGTACTATATGGCCCCTTCAGGCTCAGATCAAGCCCAAATGTGTATACATTGTCTACTTTGTTGCCTATTGTACGACTGAAGGCTCGTACGGTATATAATCCACTCACTCAGAAACCTGTGACGAGAACAGGGTAGGATTTTCACGGCGGCCTTGGCCGTCGTTGCCCCTCAGTCTGGACGTTATGCCCCACAAATAATTGTACGTCCTACGGCCACCATGGCCTTTGTGCCCATCACACTGTTAAAATCTCGAAGTTGCTTTAAAAGCGTCAGCGCAGTGGTCTGGTGTCTGAACTGCATTATGCTGCGTTCACAACGGACGCAATGCGAATATTCGCATTGCTTTCATCGCTGGAGTTTCACGGCCCGTCCACACGGTGGCGTGCGTTGAAGCTTCAACGCTTCTGCCCATTCACTTTGAATGGGGTGACGTCACGCTTTGCCGAACTGCATTGTGGTCGCGTCGCTTCGCACGCGTTGCTCGCTTCAAAAGTTGAGCAATGTTCAACTTTTGAAGCTTCGACGGAAGCGTCAGCCAATCAAATCATATGCCAGTACAAGCTCTAGCCAATCAAACCGCATGCTTGTGTGTCCGGGGCGGGAGATTCATGTGATTGGTTGTTGGTCGAGTTTCAGACACGCCCACCGGCAAGCTTCAACACACGCCGCCGTGTGGACGCTGCGTCACTGCGGCTGTCAGCTGTGTTTACTCAGTCATTCAAACAGGACGCGCTGGAGAGGGGGCGGGGCTTATATCCATGTAAATACTGTGGTAGACTCAACTACAACAAAATGAACATATTTGACCGTGATTTAATTGTAATACATGTTTCAAAATGATGCTGAAGTAACAACATACTGATAATGGTTAGTAAAAACCATAAATTAATGCTTTGACAAGTGTGCAGACAAGACGGCAGGCGAAAAACCCCAAAACACAGACAGTCTGTGGTTTGTACTTGTTTAACTTTTGTCCAGTTTCTGAACAGATATGAGGAGCTGTGAGCTCTGAGTGCTAACAGCTAACGGCTGCTGTTTTGGTTTTCTGATTCAACGTCAGTGGCTGAGATCCTCACTGCTGATTGGCTACCGCGAGAACGCGTCACGCGAATTTGAGGCTCGAGTTGAACATTTTTATTAAAGAGACTCTCGTACACACACACACGCACACACAGACTTTTGCATTTCAAAGTATTGCTTTTTCATACAGTTGATTGTATGAGCTTCACTGTGCACTGCTGAATGATGTATGTGCAGAGTTTGACCCTTGAAGGCTGTTTCTTCTGCTCTGAAATGGAATATATTTGTTACATATTAATAGAATTTTTGATTTTTAGATTTGATTTCGGATTTGTGGGAGAAGTAGTAGATAGAAAACATACCAAACACTAATTATTCAAAGTAGAGTATTTCATTTTATAAACGGTAATACTAAGGAGGCATAGGCCTATATGATTATAATGTTTGACATTATTGATATTAAAAAAGTGATTTGTTTTCCATGTCATTCGTGTGTTTTTGTTATCAGAAAGTGAAGTTATTTATTTGTAAGCTACAAATCAAAATGTTTCCCTCAATGGCCTTTGTGCCCTGGCATGTGGCCTTTGTGCCCTACATAAATTTGTGACACCAAAGTAGGGCTGTCCCGAATACCATTTTTCGGGGTCCGGATATTCGGTAGTAATCAGCAGCGAATATTCGGATATTCGGCCCGCGCGGGAGGGGGGGGAATGCGTAGTAATCAGCAGCGAATCGCTTCAGCACATGTATTTCGGTTTATTCACGGCATTCATTTTGTTATTCTACAGTATTGTTGTTTTATAGTTATTTGTTAATGTATATAACCCAATTTGTGTTCTTTGAAATTGAAAAGGATATTGCATTGTGTTTGTTACTTTCGTTGCAGTTGTGTATATGTCTTAAGTGTAATTTGGCTTGGCTTCCTATTTTGTATGGACATGCTTTTATTTTGAAGGAGAGTTAGCGCTGTTGACAGGAAGTTGTTGTTGCTATGGAAACAACGTGACAGAGATTAACGGAGAAAAGTCATATCTACATATAAAGACGGAGAAAGTAAACGATAACGTTTATGGTTAAGTGTTAGCACCCCCCGAAGAGGCACAAGCTCTTACGTTGATATCGGAGATTTCAATAAATTCAATGCGGCTGCCAAAAAAAAAGAAGACGAAAAAGAAAATGAATATCCGAATAACGAAATTGAAACCCGAATAGTACTCCAACGAACGAATATTCGGGTACAGCCCTACACCAAAGGTGAAGGGTACTTCAGGAAAGTCGACGGGGGGGGGGCTAGTGGAGTACTTCGTGACCACAGAGCGTGAACGTTGTGATCAGCTGTTTTAGCGCAGTTCTCCAGTGAAGGGGGGGAGTCTCCCTCCGCAGCCGGTTGGCGTAGTTTTGGCACAATTCCGTTGTACAGACCGACGTTAACAGCAGCCCTGTCTGTGCACACGGAGACCGACTCTGTCGTCCGGTGATCTAACCGTCTTCTGGAAAAGCTTCACAAGTACGTCGGTACGCAAATGCGCTTTGTGACACAAGTGACGGTACGCATTTCAGATTGTTGCCGCGCATGCGTACCTGCGTACCAGTTATGTGCACCCCTGTATATATGTAATAAACATATGTCACCTGTTGGTTTGTGAACTCAAGTTTAAGAGCCACAGGTTTTTTGGGCATTTTGGCTAAGGATGTGCTTCTAGCGACCAAATGTTACATATACCTTTTATTTTTCATTTCCCGTGTAGAAAAGGCTGTATTGGTGAATCACTACAAGAGTGGTAACATAGCTGATGCCAGGCCCTTACAGTTGCAGTTTAGAGTAAGAATATCATTCTCATCAACTACTAACATTAAGAAAAGTGTGCCCACATTGGGCCTACACCACTCCAAGAGGATACATTAAAAGGATACTTTTTTGCAAATGTTGCTCTTGGTCATACTGGCACTGAAAAGATCCCTTTCTCATGTGGTGGGGGACTAAATCTAGATTATTGCACTTCTCTTTGCCACTACTGACACCTTGTTAATAACAGGTTGAAAGGTCACAGCCTCTGGGCTAGAAACACATGTCACGCATTCAAATCAATTATGAACTGATTCTTAAACTCACTGACCTTTCTGCCTGATCCAAACATGACATACATTTCAAGTGAAAACTATTATATAATTTTAGTAAACAATTGTCCTTTCTTTCTTGATTTTTTGGAGGTATTAATTATCAATCTGTCCACAGACAAATGTAACCTGCTGGATGGCACATAAGTGGAGTTTTTTTTTACTGTGCAACTCCAGTGGTAAAACACTACAAAGTTTCTTGTCATAACCAGTACAGTTTCAGTGGGCATCGGACATTTTTAGTTTGAATGATGGATGGCAAATGTGTCTTGCACTCCGTTAATACCTGTGTGTATAGAGTGAGTCACAGTAATCTCCTCAGGATTTTGTATAAATTAAACAATCAAGAATCATCAGTACTGAATGGGGTCATTCAGTTTGTTGTGAAAGAACCTTTCTTTTTAGGTAAGATATAAAAGATAAAATGTACAAAGAGCTATCCAGGGAACTTATCCATTATAATTTAGAATCTGTATTTCAAAGAACTGCATGCATTCTCAAGTGGTTAACAAAAAGATAAATAAAACTCCAGCAAGCAGCAAAGAAAACACTAGAAATGTTAAATAAACACTTCAAGTCAAAGTTTTTTGCAGCAGGTAAATGCTTTATATCATTTAAAATGTAGTGATTTTTTTTGGCTTTTCTGTTTTATATCGTTATAAATTGAATATATTTTAGTTTTTGTTCATTTGCCGGTAAAGAAATGAACAAATATCAGATTTTTGATTCAAAAGAAGTGTGATGGGTGTTAATATAATTTAGATCTGACAATGAAAACCAAAGTAAATTGCATTCCTAACCTAAACACTCAGGGCAATTCTGGTTAAAAATGTCAGTGTAAACAAAACGTAATGGATTCTTCAAGTCTCCTCAATGCATGCTATAACAATACATTAAAGTTGTCTCTAAAAAACAAAATTAGGAGGTTGGACTGAAATATTTTGGTCATTCTGAAGTATTATTTTTCAAGTATATTTGTAGTGTTAACTTTAGAGGGGTCTGTGTTTTCCTGCTGGCTGCGAACATTACTCATGTAAATAACTTCTGAATGACTCCTCCCTTTTCCACCGCGTGGCTCCTTTCTGCACTTTGCAGTGGACTCCAACATGAAAGAGACTTTTATTTGATAGTTTACCCTGCATGTCATACAATAAAAAGCTCTACTAATGAATCACCGAGTCACAATAGAGCACTAATCCTGAGAGGAAGTTCGACCGGTAAACCTACACCGTCAGTGCGTGTCCAAACACCAGGAAACAAAAAAAGTGCACAAATCCTGTGGTGCAATCCCAATAAGTCATTCCGTTAAAACAAGACCTTCACTTCATAGGGGGTTTATAACATCATTACTCTAAAAAAACTTTTCTGCAACCACACGGGGAACAAAATCGTAATAATAGCGCAATAAGTATCAATTAAGCACGACGAATGGCCCAAAACTCACCATGCAGTGCCTTAATTAACGTGAAATCAATGCAGAAAGACTTAAACATGCAATAAAAAGGGTTATTAGTGCTGTTAAAAAAATAATTGAATCTGTAAATGAGACGAACCATAAATGAAACAGTGTGCACTACAGGTCTGCACAGTCCTTACAGGAATATACGAGAAATGTATTAAGACATGCTTTATAAACTCGAAACAAACCGAGTATTAACGTCTGCGTGACAAATTAGTGAGATGTTTCCTACATTCAGCCGGATCCAGCGTGCACATGGGCAACTAAACTACCGAGCTATAAACTTTACAAGTGCACGATGTAATTAGGAAGAACAACATACCTATAATGAGCCAGGCTCCACAAAGAGCGACGGAAAAGTGTCAAATGTGATTTAAAATAAAAATACTAACATTTTTCTATGTGAAGTTTAATTATTCGCTCGGTGAATTCCTGCAAAAAACGCCATCCCCGGTGAGACATACTTACATAACCATCCACGCTTTTTGCACTCATCCACGGCTGGGAAATGACACGAAGATGTCTTGTTGTCTGAAGAGTCAAATTTGTGGAAAATGTCTTTACAAAGTTCCTAAAAGCACTGAGCAAAAGTCTGACTAGAGCTCTTGCAGGAGTTGATCACTCTGTGGAAGCATGCTGCTGCAGATCTCTCTCTCTCTTCCTCTAGGTCTCTCTCTCGTGCTGTGTGCGTGTATCCTCTCTCTCTCTCTCTCTCTCTCTCTCTCTCTCTCTCTCTCTCTCTCTCTCTCTCTCTCTCTCTCTCTCTCTCTCTCTCTCTCTCTGTCTGTCTCTCTGTCTGTCTCTCTCTCTGTCTCTCTCTCTCCCTCCCTCTCGTGCTGTGTGCGTGTATCCTCTGTGCACTGATTGATCCTCGCGGTGGGTCGGCTTGTGTGCTCTTCCTGCAGGAGGGGTGAGAGCAGATTGGCCGCCCACGTGTGAATGACCACTCCCATTTTCTGAACCAGGCAGGTTAAACATTAGAACAGGAACTAATTTTTTCACAAAGTTGAGAGTTAACATTGCCAAAGCAAGGGTGAAATAAGAAAAAGTGTAGATAAATATATTTTTATATGACATAACAATGCGATCACAGCTTTGAAGCAATGCAATACTGTAATAAAATATATCAATAATAATAATGAAAGTTTAACTTTACTCTCTTTTGCTCTGACTCACATAATCTTTCACACGTTTAACTGTCTGTTTGGTGACAATTCACAAAAAAAGAAAGAAAGTGAGGCGGCAGCTACTACGTCTTTTCTATGCGTATAAACTGGTTGTAAATCAGGAGGAAAAACAAAATAACAAAATTGTGATGCTACAGGCACAACATTTGCAATGCACATTAAAAAGTATTGCAATTGCCACATTTTATTGTATTATTTTATCTTAAACAACCTTAAACATCTCCACAAAATTGAGTACTGAACAGGCCAACTAGATAGGTGCCCATGACCCCGAAGTGGCAGGGCCCTCCCGGTCCTCACCTGCAAAATGTTAATTAAGGGGACTCATAACAACAAAGAAGGGAGGAAAAATGCTCAAAAAGAAACATAACAGGACAACAAGAGCAAGCAATCCAACTGCAAAGAGAGACAAATAGAACATAAAGAGACACAGAATGACTACACAGTGATACAAAGTGACAACAGAGACAAGAACAACCGTAAAGTGACACAATAACACTAAAAAGCTACATATTCACACAGAGATGCAAAAAGATTAAAAAGACCCATGAAACCACAAAAATATGCATATACTACCAAAAGTTGCAATATGACTATACGTCAAAGAGACACAAAACATTTGAAAAGAAACAAAAGCATCACAAGTCTGTGTCTTGCTCCTATTTAGAAAAGATAGTGGGGTCTTTTGCATGCCTGCTGTAGCAAGGGGCCTACTGAATCATAATCCCTCCATTCATCTACAGCAGTAAAATGCAACACACACATTAACAGCATTAATATTAATTAATCATATATAATATTTAAACAGGGACATTTTAATGCACAATGAGTCATTTTCATCAGTTCATTTTAGTAATAAAACTCATTTTTTGATGATGAAGGATCTGCATACTTCACTCTGCTTTCCACGCATGCGCACTGAATAACCCGGAAGTGGAGTCCAAAACAGAGCAGCTCGGTTATGAGTGTTTTCTCAGATAAAAAGATGCAGCTAAACTTCACTAAAGATGTTTTACCGGACTCTGTCAGCACCGACTTTCAGAACCTGAACAAACTAAACGAGCAGGTAAATACACCTCGATGTTGACAACCGGAGACAACAAACAGCGCAAGTTTAGTCAACGTTAGCTGATAACTGAGCTGTATTTCTGAGCTGTACTCATGTTTTAGGGTTGAGTCTGTTTCGAGCATATGTGTGAATATAGATTTAATATATTTTGATGATTTAAAGTTGAATTGCATTGTTTATTGGAAAGGTTTGCGGGATTTCACCTCGTTATCTACACCAGCTGACAGCTCACATGCATCATGTGACAGCAGATTGTGAACGGTGGAAGAAATATGTTACTTAATACAATTACTAATATGACAGTGTAGATTTATTGTACTGCACATACAATTCCTGCATGCAAATCTTACTTGGATAAAAGTAAAAATACCAACATTTAAATACCAATTATGCACGTCTCAGTACTATTCTTTATTTATACTATTTTGGGTCAAAATTGACCGGTGTGTTTTTGCACAGTGATATCTCTGGAACCCCTTATCCAATTTTGATGGTTGACATCTCATTTGAACAGTCAACGCAAGTAGAATCAAGGGGGGACAGACAGAATGACACCAGGGGTGAATTTCATGTTATAATTTTGCAGTAAGTTCAAAGATAGTGCTTACTGTACATTACTGTATATTACAAAAATGCTTGCCATGTAGGCTGTGTTTACTGGAGATGGAAATCACCTTTTAAATGCTGTTCAACTTTTCAACGCTCTTAAACCTAAGAGGTTTTCTGGTGAATATCACAATGTATTCTGGGTAATGTAGGAGCTTTAGTTTAGTTGGTGTTGTAGCTGAGATTCTTCCCGTTCCAATTATGTATGGGATGTATTGATTTGATACAAGCAAGTCAGTGATTCATTGTGTACTTTCAACTACAGTATATGGTCCGGACCCACCGGTGGGCCCATCAAGTTCAGCATTCACTGCATTCATTGTGATGAATATAAAATAAGACACTCATACTGTTTTCCTCAATGAACATTTAGAGAAAAATAAATATTCAGGGCTCCTCTCCCTCAGGGGCCTCTCCCTCAGAGGCCTCTTCCTGGTCTGTTGACTGTTGGTCAGGCTCATATTCTGGATCGCTGTTGTCTTCCATTTCTGAGACATCGTCCTCTATGTCTGGTTCAATCTCCTCTTCATCTGGTTCAAAACATTTGCCTACTCATTGTGTCAATGAGTAAAATGTGAGCAAGGCACAAATATAACTACATGAGAGACAGTAATGGAGGGGCATTTAGCGCGAGAAAGTGAGAGGTTTTTCTTTCTCGAGGGGCACAGAGCTCACACCTGTGAGAAGGTATGATACATTGTATCATACAGCGCGAGAAAGTGAGAGGTTCCCGTAACTTAGAGTAAAGTGTGGAGGATAACATAAGGTCTTGAGGCAATTGGATGAAAAACACAATATTCATGATCAAAAGTCACTCGGTCACTTTTGACCCGAAACGCAAGAGAAGGGTTAAATGGCACATGTGTAAATGCACTTAACAACATTGGACCTTTTGCATACCTTTCTATATTTCCCCCCAATCAGCCATTAACTTTATTCTTTCACTAAAGCTAATGAAAAGAATAGAGACCAAAACTGATACTAAACTTTAGGGGATTCAAATATCTGAGATTTAAAATGTTATTGTAGTTTCAACAAGACCCATTTATGCCATTGATATTATGATAATATAATAGCATAATAATTCAAGTACCATATCAATGAATAAAATGGGCTGTTGTTTCTATAAAATGTTTATTTAAATTTAAATTCACAAGCAGCTTCAATAGATGCATATCAATTACTAAACATCCTGTGAATTGTTGATAAAACTCTGAGTTTCTTGATATAAAGAGGCGGTGAAAACATGGTGAGGTTTTGTTTTTAGATGGATAAAGACTTTCATGTGTTCTTTCTATGCAGCAATTTCTTCGTCTGATTGAAATTCTGTTCCAGTTCCTGCTAGAGCCTAAAGAGGTGAGCTTGAACACGAACACACACACACACACACACACACACACACACACACACACACACACACACACACACACACACACACACACACACACACACACACACACACACACACACACCACACAAACCAACGCTCTCTTTCTCTCTCGCAGTTTTGATGTTAATGGGACTTTGGACTCTGTGATTAGCCTTGATAACTGAACCGAAGCAAAGCGTTGCCTGTCCTATTGTGTATTTGTGCAAATTAATGCATCCATTTCAGTGCTTCAATTTCTGTGTGTGTGTTTGTGTGTGTGTGTAGACAGAGAGGTTCATGCAGCAGCTCGGTGAGTTTGCAGGGCAACATGGGATGAGTGCTGGTCCTCTGAAAAACCTGATGAAGAGCGTCCTCCTGGTACCACAGGGTGGGAAACACACACACACACACACACACACACACACACACACACACACACACACACACACACACACACACACACACACACACACACACACACACAGCCAGACAAACATAATAAATCCAGTTATCCACAGGTGTTACTCTGCGATAATGTGGTGGGAATGTTGTTGTCGATGTCCCTCTGCTGGGCTTATCTACTCCAGTTAGTGATTTCCTACATTACCCAGAATACATTGTGATATTCACCAGAAAACCTCTTAGGTTTAAGAGTGTTGAAAAGTTGAACAGCATTTAAAATTAGTGAGGTGTATACATTTAGATGACTTTGTCCTTAAACACAGAGTTATTAAAAAATAGAATCGAATATTGCAACATTTTGTGGAATACATTTATTTGCTTTTTATGCACTGAGTTCGATCAGAAAGTCGATTCCACTCTCTACTTGGGGACTTAAAATCTTAAGATAACCTAACATCTTCTTATCCAACAGCAAGGGAACACATGCTGCATAATCTTTTAGGCATTATGGTTGATCCTGAAAATGGTGTGTCTTCTTAAATAATGTTTTTTTAATAATAATTTTTTTATTCAGTTGAGACTAAGTCAATCTTAAAAGAAATCTCTCACTGAGGATCCCATACAACTTTATAAGTTGATCTTTTACATAGTTTGGACTTATTTTGCTCACAAACTTGAGTGTAACCAGTACATTATTACATAATGTCACCCTGTATTTTAATAATGTATACGTTTCCCTTTTCTTTTAGCAGTTCAAACTAAGTGATGTATCATGCAACCCTAGTGCTACCTATTGTATCTCTTTTTTAGGATGATACAGTCATGAATACACCCGTTTAGAAATGTCCCACGACTCTCAACTTGATACTAATAAAGTGTAAACTCTGAAGTGACAGAAGAGCTGCAGCTTCAGGAAGTTTTCCATCTCAGTGATTCTGTTTTCTCCTCAGGCGCCATGAAGAAAAGCCTGACAGCCGAGCAGATCAGAGAGGACCTTGTGTCATTAGGTATACACACAAATCTTTCTTCACGGGGTCAATTTATAACTGGGGTTAAGTAAAGCTGCTGGATTGTATCTTCTCATGACAGCATGTTATGTAACGAAGGTGATACCTGATTCCCACAGTGTTTCTAATTATTCTTATTATTGTGAAACCGATACTGTTTATCTGATTCCTCAGGGCTAAACGAGGACAAGGCGGCTCACTTTTCACAACAGGTAACATTCACTACTATTTGAAGACATAAATATGAAGATTCGGGGGTGTTCCAGCACCCTCTGAAAAATCTTAAATTAATCATCTGGGGAAAAGTCCACTTTAGTTTAGCATAATTAAAATGATGATGATCCAGTATAATACATATGAAAGAACAGAGGTTTTCAGGGGGTCTGCAAACAGTTTCATAGACAGTGAATGGAAGTGAACTAATATTACATTAATGAATGCATTACTTTAAAATTCACATAGAACTCTATAAATGTGTGTAATTTAGTCAAAGAGATATATGAGCGTTGGATTAAGAAATATGTTTTTTGGTTTGCCCTCATTAACTTCACTGCTCAAAATGTCTATTCCTTTTATTGTCTGCTTTGTCAAGTAAAACAAATATTTGGGGAAATTTGCTTAATAAAGACCATGTGCACATCATTTATAAGTATGGTTTTCTGTGACATGGATAGTGTGAATGCCTGGCATGATGTTATCGTTATTTAAAGGGGACCTATCATGCAAAATGCACTTTTGTACGTCTTTTATACATGAATATGTGTCAGAAAACACAACCCTCTCTATTTTTCACCAAGTCTCATTTCAATTTCAAACCTTTATTTATGCAGGTGAATACCATTGAGATCATTGATCTCTTTTTCAAGGGTGACCTGAAGTGTCAGAAAACACAACCCTCTCTCTTTTCCTCCATACCCAAATCTCTAAAACCGGGGCTGCAACAGATCTGATACAGACTGATACAGATTTGAAAATTCTCTGACGTCAGGAACGAGGAGCTCCGCCTATATGGCCAACTCTCCACCTATCAGGGGAATGAGAGGTTGCCGTGTTATGGTAACAGCATGGTAACAGCATGGTAACAGCATGGTAACATGACGCTCGTGCCTCGCCCCAGCTGCAGCTCATGCAAAGACAGGGCTGGAGGAGAGCAAAATAGAGCAAAATGAGGCATGGCTAAAATGCATGATCTGTTTGGTATTTTGAAAAAAAAGCTTCACAGACATGTTTTATATAGGTATGGCCCTACAATATATTATTCAAATATAGCATGATAGGTCCACTTTAAGTGTCAAAAAAGAGATGGTTAAGAAAAGTAAGTAGTACAATGTTTTGGTAATACATATTTTCCCATATTTCCAATAGTCAGAAACTAATTAAGGCCTTTCATATTAATGCCTCAGAAAACCAAGAATCCTGCAATTACATTACATTAAAGAAATACTCATGATCCCATAGAAATCTAGGTATTGAACAAAAACGAAGCAAGGAAGCCAAGAGGACAGGTCACATTAATTATGTTGCCTTCTGTGCTTTTTTAGTCACATAAAATGCCTTCGGGTATCATTTAATGAGCACAGGACTTCTGTGTGTTTTGCAGTGGGGGGAGCACTCTGCAGCGCTGTGCAGACTCGCTGTGGGACAGACTCTGATGGTTAACCAGCTGGTGGACATGGAGTGGAAGTTCGGAGGTAAGACAGACATCAAATTCACCTCTCACCAAAATATACTTTCACTTTAAATCTCTCTCTGAGCACACTGGGGTTGTCTCTCCTCTCAAACTGAAGGTAAATATTCATGATCACAGAGGCTCTCCTCTATTAGCATAGCTTATAATCTTCTTTGTTCAGGCTCATTTAAACACCCCACACGTGTGCAGCCGATGGGACTCTATCAGGCCTCATTGTTTATTCATACAACCTGATGACTTCTTAAGACTTGCAGGTAATAGACATGCTAATACGCTGAGCAGAGGAGTCATTAGCTTTGTGCAGAGATTTTGTTGAGCTGATCTTCATGTTAAAATACTCTGTGCTCCAGTTTATGGGGTTGGGGGGTGGACGGGGTGTGCCTGTACGTGCAGCGCTCCTCTGCAGTTTACTCTGCTGCGCCGTTGTTGACATGCTAAAAGCTCCAGCCGGGCCAACAGACTCTGTCTCTGCATGTCTGAGACTCACTCGTCTGGGGAACAATATGTCCACCGCTTGTTTCACAGGTTGCTATTCAAGTCAACCGTGTTAGAGGTTTCATTTGTTTTTCTGCCATGGACACATTTCAAAATAGAGAATATAACTGGGACCCTCATATGTATGTTCCTGGGACTATTTTGACTTATTATTGTAGTATACATGCAGCATTTAAACTGAGATTACCCATAGATAGATTTTAAACTATTTTTATTTTTGTATTTACTTTTTAATATTTACTATATTTGTCTGTTTATCTGTATTATTGTGTTGCACTGTTGGAGAAGCCTGTGACCTAAGATTTGTATCGACATAACTACTCTGTAGCTATGTTTGTATGACAAATAAAGAACCTTGAACCTTGAGAACAATGTAATTTACATCAATCCAATAAACTGCAAGTAACAGTGTACCTAAACAAAATATCAGAGGCAAATCAAGTAAAAAAGCATCATTTGAAACTCACCTCAGAACAGACACACACATATCTAGCGTGCTTGATTCACTCTAAGTGCACACATAGTATACTACATTATATCTTGGTTTTATTTAACATATTCTTTATGCAGTAAAGCTCAATGAGCCCAGAATCTTAATCTTAAGAGCGACGTTTTCAAAAAACAACAACAATACGGACCAAAGTTACAGACAGACAGGACATTCATACAAAAGATAAAATAGAATGTGTAAGATTAGAAAATAATTTAAGGGGAAAAATGAATATTATTTATTGAATAACACGTTTTTTTTAGCATTTGAATACTTATGAATAAATCTGGAAATGTGTCACCCCTATGGGAATCACTGCCATACAATACCGAACATTTATAGTGAGGAAAAAAACAAGTGCAATTTATTTTGAGGTTTTGTACATTTGGTTCTGGTCACTCAATACAACCATCATCAAAATCAATGGAGGATTGTGAGTTGTTGTATTTGAAACACACTTTCAAACAGCCAGAACGATCAATATATGATTATTTGTACTCTCTTTTAAAGTCATATATCAGATGTAATTGTTTATTTTGTATACATCTATGTATCATGATGTGTTTTTCCTGAATCCCACAGTGACTGTTGGCACCAGTGAAGTACAAAAAGTGGGCAACATCTTTCTTCAGGTATAAAAACCCTGTACACAACACATAAAACACACACACAACACACACACAGTTCGGGACCTGTTTGTTCAGTTTTGTTGAACACAGTTTTTTCCTCTTGCAGTTGAAGCTGGTGGTCAGAAAGGGGAATTCCACTGAAAACGTCTACATGGGTGAGCGATACTGACGCAAACAGCTCTGACTTAATCGATTGTATTTTGCATACCACAAAATCTGAGGCCTGATAAGTCAAAACACTTAAATCAATATTTTATTAAGAAATACAGCAAATCCATGGACTGCAAGTCTTTGAGTATATGTGACAAGTTAGTAATTGTATACTGAGATATCAAGTGATCCCAAAGTTATTCAAATCCAGAAGTAAATCAGACAGATAGGTTTCTCATGGTACTGAAATGTCAACATGTGCTGATGTGTTGCTTGACAGAGAGACAGAAAGGTATTTATAGGCAACACCAATGTACAGTTTGCAGAAGCAGGGAAAAATGCAGCTCAATCCACTGAGATGGAGACGGGAAAAGTTCTACAAATGTATTTTTCTTTACCAATAGCAACATTACTCTACATGCAAATTGAAGAGAAAGGGAAAACTGCCTTGACTGTGGGCATATGAGACATGTGGAATTGTTTTTGTGCCTTCAACTGGACAATTCCAAAAAGTAATGCATAATAAATGTTCATTATCCCAGAAATCCTCCTCTAGCTAAACTGACGTTTTTAAACCCAGTGATCAATGGTTTGATGATCAGTTTGATGACCAATAAAAGTCAGAAAATGAAAAATCACAAACAGGTGTGCAAAGTATTTTCATGATTCTCTGCAGCTGAAAAGTAATACTATTGCAATCCAGTTTTTAACCAGTCAACTTGTCTTTTAACACACCCCAAGAGTGTTAACACTTACATTAGACATCTGGCATGCTGATATGTTTCATACATGCTACTAATATCCAAAGTGAGGGGTCTTAAGTGTTCTTAACACTTGTAGTCAAACAGCAGGAATATCATAAATGCTAGATTGTTTTCTGACACACCAAAACCTCTCACCTGCAGGAGCTAACTTTGTCATTTTGGTGTGATTGCTAGTAGTTGATGTTTATAACTTGAAGTCTATGATGCGTCACGTTATAAACTAGAGCTGTCAAGTTTCTACTAGTTGTTTTCTTTTTTATTCACTGAAGATGTCCAAATCCTAACACAACATTTCATTTTGTTATTATCAATTGGTATCATTTGGACGTCATTCCTAGCTTCAATATCCCACTTCTCAAAACAGATGGATTTCACCATAACTCCTCAGCACTTTTGAACAGCAAACGATTAAAGCTGTCAAGAAACAAAATATAATATATTTTAAAACGTATCTTTTTTTATTAAGTGTTAAAGGGAGTAGTCAACATGTCATTGTATTTATTCATCTCTGGTGTTACAGAGTAGTGCTCTCGTCTAATCTTCTAACATTTTCCTGTTTTCCGCCCTCATGTCTTCCAGAGTTGACGCTCCCACAGTTTTACAACTTCCTACATGAGATGGAGAGAGCCAAGGCCAGCATGGAGTGTTTCAGCTGAGTGTGTGTGTGTGTGTGTGTGTGTGTGTGTGTGTGTGTGTGTGTGTGTGTGTGTGTGTGTGTGTGTGTGTGTGTGTGTGTGTGTGTGTGTGTGTGTGTGTGTGTGTGTGTGTGTGTGTGTGTGTGTGTGTGTGTGTGTGTGTGTGTGTGTGTGTGTGTGTGTGTGTGTGTGTGTGTGTGTGTGTGTGTGTGTGGGGGTGGGGGTGGGGGTGGGTGGGTGGGTGTGCTTGTGTTCATGTAGCTGCAGGGCAGTGAGTGTGGAATGTACCACGTCATGTTCTGTGTCTTTGTGTGGCAAAATGACTGAAGCTAAACATAAAAATAGAATTGATTGACTGCTAAACATTTGTACTGAAATATTCTTAAAATAAAAAAATGAAAACACACACATTTTGAGGTGTTCCTTCAACTTTGAATTATCCCTTTATTGGGTTTCTTTTCGTGCAGTTAGCAGGAATCCTTTTTTTATTTTTTGAGAAGGAAGTCTGACGTCCATCGATTCTTTCTCCTGGAAGTTGAGCGAGCCCTGTGGGGAAAAGTTTTGCATCTCTATCCAAAAGAAAACATTTAAAATGAAAAGAGAAACTTAATCCAACCTTACCTTACCCCACCTGTCTGATCAAGTTGAATCCTGCTGTTGTTTCTTCTTGTTCTGTTCAAATACATTTAACTGAATGTTAATTCCGTTAAAGGTGGAGTGCAGTTAGAAAGAACTGTGATGTAAATAATGATTAATTATGTCATTATCAAAAATACACAAACTTGGTCCCATCCCACCACTGAAATCAAGTGGTGGTGAAAGGCTTGATGGCAAAAACGACCGCACACTGACTTCTGACCTGGAGGCAAATTTCAGAGGAATTGTTTGACGTGTGTCTACTTGTTGCCGTTACTCCTCCACACTTCTATCAATTATGATTTATACAGTAATTAGCTTAGCAATCATCTCTGCTTATTTTGAACAGTACATCCCCTAAACCTCACACATTTCTATCCTGAGCTTTGATGTGTGCTGCATGTCAGGAAGTGTCAAAGAGCTTTGTGATGCTGATCCAACCATCCTCTGTGTGCATTTATTCCACTAGAGCAGGGGTGCCCAATACGTCGATCGCAAAGGTAGTGTGGGTAGATCGCATGGCATTGAAAAAAAAAGAAGATATTTTTAAGTTAGCCTATCATCCATCCTTACTATGGCATTTGCCACTTGATTGATGAACAGGTAAGCCAGTCTGAGTTGTGTTGGTCATTTTAAAAGTAGCTCCCAAGCTGAAAAAGTGTGGGCACCCCTGCACTAGAGGTATTGCGAAAATATCAAAATAGCCTGATGTTATCACATCAACATATATATTTTTAAAACAACCTATTTAAAGATGACATATTATGCTCATTTTCAGGTTTGTGTTTGTATTTTGTGCCTCTATGTGACATGTTTCATGCTATAATGTTTAAAAAGCTCTTTTCTATTTTTCTCATACTGCCTGTTCTGCAGCACCTCTTTTCCCCCTCTGTCTGAAACCAGAGGCCAGTCTGCTCTGATTGGTTAGCTGGCTGGCTCTGTTGTGATTGGTTAACCGCTTATAGATGTCCCGCAGTGATGTCAACGTAATGATGTCACCATGTTACAGAAGTAAACAAAGGAGTCCAATGGAGACGTTTCATGCAGAGGGGGAGTGTGTGGGAGAGAAACTCCCTCTGGGGGGGAAGTGAAATTATGTGGACAAATAAATGGGTTGTTATGCACAGTGTCAGTTTATTAGGAACCCTAAAACGCAAGCAGCCCTTCAATAAAACGTATCGTCATCGAGTCATAAAGTCTTTCTGTTATTGAATCTCCTTTCATAATAATAGAAACACCAGTCAGAACTTTGCAAAACAAGTGAAGCCACCAAATCTACCTTACAGTTATGTTCTCACTTCTCATAAATCTCACTTATTATATGTCCTTTTCAAAACATTATTCATACAAAATGATAGTGTGGAGTCATAAAGTGGGTCTCTAACAGTCTGGATAGTCTTTATTAAGAGCTCAATGCTTCTGTCAGACCGCCCAAGTCCTCTCTTCATTTCCTCCAACATGCAATTAATCAAAACACGATAGGACTCTTCCTTGTGGCGTACCATTATAGTGTCTGTGACCCCAGACTTCACTTCACAAAAGGGTTTCCCCCGAGGTAATCTTGTATTAATCTTCCTGCCATATATACTTTCAGCAGGTGTTTAGTATCCAGACACACTGATCATTTGCCTCCATTAAAAAGTGCTCCACTAGTTTCAAAATTCACATGCCCAACATAAAAGCTTAATTCATGGCAGTGATGGATTCAGTCTGAACACGTCCTAACAGGGTTTTATCTGCAAGAAAATCCTCAACAACTGCTTTTATCTAATCTAAACCAATTTAATTGTCACACACTACCCGCCAAACATTTGAAATCAACTTCTATTCTGATGCTTTTTTCTTCTATTCTTTAATAATGTGTGTTTAACAGAGATACAAAGTGTGTGAATCGTTCAGTCTAATCTCATACCAGACCCATCTACCTTATACTATATGTGTTGTGGTGGCGGTGATGGCGAAGTCCATAGGGACTTGGCTTGGCAACTGGAAGGTCACCAGTTCAAGTCCCAGAAAGACCAAGTGTTACTGAGTTGTCCCTGAGCAAGGCACTGTTCCCTACACTGATCCCCGGGTGCTGTACATAATGGCAGCCCACTGCTCCTAACACTAGGATGGGTCAAATGCAGAGAAACCGTTTCGTTACATAGTACCTGTACTACGTAATGACAATAAGTTCAATCTTCTTCTTCTTCTTGTGCACTTTTAAGACAGTATGGTCAAGGACCTCTCATGGTTGCGGTGATTAACAATGTACGATAAATATTTTTATTTTTTTAAGTTTTACACTCTCTCATTCACTTCTTCTTGTAATCAAAAAGCATTTCTGGATAACAGCTTAGCCTGTTTTTTTGGTGGACACAATTTGGTCTTTGCTGTTGCTTAAAAACTTACATACATAAAACGAAATTAGGCATAATATGAATAAATCCCCTGAATAAATCTAAACCACCATATTTAATTTAAAGGAGCCGGGCGGGACAATTCAGAGATATTCAACTCATCACCCTAGCAGAGATCTGCACTGTACTTAGTGCACTTTTTGAAAATGCCTCTTCATTTAACACTCCCCTGCTGTTTTCCCCAAGTAACGCAAAACTATTACTTGCAAGAAAACTATTGTTTAAGCAAATTAATAATATACGTTATAACTTTGGCGTTCCTTGTCAGTAGGTTTGGGTATGAATGATTGATAGATTACAATGGGACTCCTCTGCAATACAAACATACTGTGTATACTGCCCCTATCCAACCACTATCCCACTCTTCGAACATATCTTTATTGCTTTCACGTTTGAAAGTTCTCTAACTCCCCTCTCTCAGGGATTACCTCCTGTCATTTAAATTCACATTTCTTCACTTTCTCCTTGTCTCCTCCTCCACCTCCTCCTCTTCTCTCTCTCGTCGTGTGACTGGACATGTTACGACTTGTTCTCCTCCACACAAGAAACGTGCAAAGATCTCTTGTGTTTCTCTCAATTATTTTGTATTATAATTGAATGTATTGTTTAAAAAAAAACAGAAACAATCAAACAGTTGTAATATCATTCATTGTATCTGTGACTAAAAGTGACTTGCTGTGTTATGGTTCTGCATTTGTCTTATGACATTTTTCCAGATGTTTTCTCACTTTGTAGGCTAATAATACATTGAGACCATTAAAATGCAAGTTCACACTTGACAGGAGCTGGTGTGAAGTTCAGTTCACAAAGATTAAAGTTAAATAGTTCAACGATAATGTTTCACTATTTGGAAAAATGAATTTTAAGTGTTTCACTGTCTTAAAAGAAGAACTAGTTCATTTTTTCATTTGTTAATCTGCTATGATACTTTTGTGTTAAAGTCGTTTTTTAGACTTCTTTTCAGTAATCGGTCCTACACCAACAATACTTTTGAAATGTTAAGCTCCTAATCACTATGACACCTCACCTTTAGACTGTCAGTTTACATGTATATACTATAGGTCTAACGGTTAACCTCAGATGCTATCATGACCGTATGGGAATGTTTTTGTCTGGTTCTCAATGACTGTGACCTAAATCGATAACTGAATTCTCCCACGTGAGATTAGTAACGCTGAATTGTTTAAAAGCTTTTAATGTGCCCTTGAGCAAAGCACAGACTGTCTGGCTGCTCCGGTGCACTGCAGCTAACAAAGACAGGTTATACCAGTCAGAGAGAGTAAAGCAATACACTGCTGAAAAACAGGGAGCAATTTGTGAGAGCAATAAATCACTGAAGGAAGTCATGACAGGTCAAATTATCCTCATGTGGAGTTTTACATCATAAACAAGCTTTCGGCTTTGGCTCAACAACTACGCTCCTATTGTACTTTTATCAGAACGATTTCATTGTTAAGGTCTCTTCGTGAGGGGTTTTGTTTATAATTAAAAAAAAGACAATAACACCTTATCTTTAAAAACCTTCCTCAGCTGTGTTTGTCTTCCTGACAGTTTGTGATCTATGGATGTAACAACTCACACTATTTGCAGATGCTGCCAACCTGTTACTGTCTTTGTTGGTGTTTGGCATAAATTACCCTGACATCCAGGTAACATTGATATCTTTGATCTTCTCTTCTCAGCTGTTTCTGTCAGCAGCTTCAGGTATAAATGAAGTCATTCCTCACCTGCCAGAATTTTCACATGAAAGGAATTAGCTTTGGGGTGGTGCATACATAACACAGTAAGAGACATAAAAAGTGAAAAAACTAATTCTGTGCTAAAATGTGCAAAATGGTCAGAGGTAAATACTGAAAACAGCAATACCAGACATGAATATACAAGAAATATGGAAAATATCATGTAACCTTATCCCTCACTATTTAAGGACTTACCTTTAAAAAAATGTATATGCCTTAAGTCATCTGCCATCTTTACCTGCATAGCGAACATTTACCCAGCATTTGGCACTGGCCTGGATACATATTTAATATTTTCTGTGTTTCTGTGAATAGAAACCTCTGTTTACTTTCATCTGAGTTATCAGATAGTCTAAAAATTAAATAATTAAAATTGTGTTAACTGTCACAAGTTAAAACAAGGAAATTAGATTAATGCCAACCTCCAACCATATGTTCTTCTTAATTTTATATCTGTGTGTCTGTGTTTTCCCAGTGGGGAATAACCAGTGGCTTTCCAAAGGAAGATTCTGTTTGGAAAAAAATAGTTTGAAGATAAAGGAGAGGCCTGAGGTGTGTGTGTGTATGTGTTACCGTTGCACCTTAAAGGAGGAAGAGGGAGTTTATGGGAACTAACAGCTCACAGCTGCCAAACGTACGTTTTTTGTGTGTGCGTGTGTGTATCTATCATGCCCCCATGCTGAGAACACACAGTATACATTTAAGATGTGAGTAAACCTGATGCTTTAATGTGTGTGTTTGCATCATCAGCACAATTACTAAAATATATTATATGTTGTACCTGGAAGAGAAAGAGAGGCTGTGGTGAAATGCTTTTCTTACAGGTTTTGCCTAAAAAAACGAAAGGATACTAAGGATGGCTATCCAGGTGTTTGTGTGGTTGTGTGTGTCCAGTCCAGGTGCAGAGACAGAGATTCAAGAGAAAGTCCTGCATCTCCTGTTGTCAGTTCATCCGAGGCCACAGGGTCAATGGGACTACATTTTTGCTCTGCGGTAAATAGAGGACTGTGTCTGGGCATGTTCTACGAGCTGGAGTGGTAGCAGCAGTAGCAGAACTTCGAGTTGAAGCCAGGGCACAATTAAACCACCCTGAAAAATGAGCATAAATAAACCTTTTAATATGCAGTTGTAACTTTGTGGAAGACCTTTCTCCTGTTCCCACTGTGAGGCAGGAATTCAAGTTGTGAAGTCCACTTCTGACTCCTGCATCCTCACATCCCACCACTAACTAAATACCTGGAGAAGAGTGAATAGTTAATTCCCTGCACTCACTAATCCTGCGTTCCACTATCCATACCATACTGTTCAATGAGCAAGAAAAGGTCATAGTATGTCCATATGCAACTGTTCAGAATAAAATAGCAGTAACTTCTGTAATATATTTTGAGTGGTTATCTTATTGCAGGTCAATTCAAAATGTTAGTAATCTCTAAGTAACTATCTCAAAGTTCAATGATATAGTCAACCTAAAGGCATCTAGGTTGAAATACAAATATATAAAGTACAAATATAGAAGCATTGTTTTAAACAGCAACATGTATATAAGAATGTGGATTAAGCATCTGCATCACATTGAAATATTTTGCTGTTAAAGAACAGGTTTCTGAAAAAGCATGTGTGAACTCAGCATTAACTTACAAAGCATTTCATTTCATCACATAATTACAGGTTATGTTAATGCTCAATCATAAACAGAATATGTTGAGTTGTATTCCAAGCTTTAGGAATAAAATCTGCTTCCCAAAAAGTTCCCATCCTGAAGCACATCGCCAGGTTTTATGGCATTCAGCCAGATTATAAAACTGTTTTTTTACATGCACGTCTTTTCCCACAACTGAAACCAGAGGAGCGAGACTCTAATCTCTATCAGCATCACTCAGGAGCTGGTTGAAGTGCATGAGAAACATGAGGGAAACGTTTGAGATGCATCCTTTAACTCAAGATAAACTGGAAAGCTTTTGAAAGAGCAGCTTTAACATTGATTTACATGGGATAGATGCTTCAACACAAACACTGTAAATGATGAGTATCTGAATTATAGAAGTTCATTCTGAAACCTGCGAGTTGCTTTTATGTCAAATGAATAATGTCACCACAGGCATTATTTTTTAATCTAGCTACACTTAAGGATAGCCTTTAGATAGATAGATAGATAGATCGTACTTTATTGATCCCAAATTGGGAAATTGTTTTTGTTACAGCAGCATAAAAGGCATTTTACAATAAAACAAAATATACAGGAATAGAAATAAAATAAAATAAAATATAAAATATAAAATATACATGTCGAAATAGAAAATATACATGCAGATATTATATATATATATACAAATATATATATATATATATATATTCAAAATATATGGAATTATGGAGTATTAAATATGAAACAGATTATGTATGAGTAAAATGTACAACGTGGTTTTATTTCTAGAGAAACTATGGAGCAGAGAGTTCTCTTCCAGCCAGAGGTGATTTATTGTACAGTGTTATTGCAGTGGGCAGGAATGTTTTCCAGTATCTGTCCTTGTGACAGGGGAGCTGCAGCAGTCTGTTGGAGAAGGAGCTCCGTTGACTTTAGTTTAAGTCTTAACAAAATGGATTTGGGTTTTATTTAAAATCCTGGTTTTATGTCATACTAAGTATTAAAAGGTATAGGCTACATCCAGGGATGATATGTATAATTTATTGATCTTGTTTTTTTTGGGATAGCTCAATTTAGAAAAACACTTCATGATTTATTTACATATTTGTTATTATTAATTTGATAAGTAGCTAAATGTATCAACATAATAGTAAATTAAATGTAGGCCTGCTATAATTGTCTCTGAGTTGTAGGCCTAGTTATGTTGATAAAGTAGCGTAAAATGGAAATATTTAAGTAAAGTAAAAGGACATCTAATTTGTACAATACTTTATTATGTGTTTAGTTACATTGCACATATTACCGTACAACGTCAATTATACTTCCTTTAAAACTTGAAAAGCCCCAACCAATGGAAGAGCTCAGAATACTTCTTTATTTCCTCTGGACCAATCAGCTCTTAGCACCACTTCCTGCGCATGATCAAGGTATAATTTAACGACTTTTTAAAAGTTGATTGTTTTCTTACATTTTTTCACTTTGGTATCAATGTAGCTCCATGAAAAAGCTGCTTAATGTATTAATACTATCAACACTTCAATTAAAATATGTAAGAAAAGATAGCAACCATGAACTAAGCTAGCGCTAGCTAAAGGGCAAAGTTAGCCAACGTTAATTTAATATGGCTAATACTGTTAGCATAACATTAGCTAAAGTAGTTTAGCTGCTATGTAACTGCAGATATAAAATAAATTTGCTGCAGATAATTGCATCATTGCGGGATTAATGTAATCTCTTCTGAAATAATATGTTTAGATGTTGATGGTAACAGGTTTAAAATATTGCTTGTTGTTAGTTAAAGTGTAACTAGCAACAAGTTTGACAATGCTAGGTTAGTTTGACTAATTTAACACATTATGACGTTGTTTTTAAATGGATGGCATGTATCCCCTTTTAGACGTCTACAAAGAACCACTCTTTCCAAATCTGGTGGATTGAAAAAACGACTGAGAAGATAAACTAAACAAATGGATAAACAGATATCAAACCCAATGGAGCATCTTCCAAGATAACGAGATTCCTTGTAAGTATATAAACGTTTCCCATCTTGTTTTTGTAGAACATTCTGTAATGAATCAACCTGTAATTTGAGGGGGGATAAATGCAGTGGTGGTGGGTTAAATTACATTTACTCAAATACTGAGGCACTTGTGCCTGAGTGTTTCCATTTATACAACTTCTGCTCCACAAAATCTCATGGGGAAATCATTTTACTGCAATAAATTGATCTGACAGCTTTAGTATTCTTTTCAGATTACAATTTTTCTTTACCCTCCTGTACAGTAAACAAAATAATGTATCTCTAAATGTGGTGATTTTGAAAGTTTTTGATGTAATCTGAAGGAATATTGAGTCAATTAGAGTATTTAACCGTGTGATATCAGTACTTTTACTTAAGTAAAGCATTTGAATACTTCTTCAACCACTTGTTGGCAGTACATTTTTCTAAGAAATATTTTTACAGTGAATATCCAGTCAATTTTGTATTTGACATGCATTGGCTGAGGTTGGAAGTGCCTCCCTCTTGCTGTACAGGAGAGGAACTACACACGTGTACAGAGTCAGAGGAAGGAAATGTCAAATTCATGGGGGCTGTGGAAGTGTGTGTGTGTCTGTATGTGTTTAGTCGATAAGCGTAGCCTTGTCTTTACTCATACAGTTGTTCCCCATTTGGATTTACTGAAAACTGGTTTCTCTCTCTGTCGGATGGTAATTAATGTCTTCCTGCCCCAAACTGTGAGAAAACGGCCTCCAGGCCAGACAGAGAAGTTGTTATCTGGGCCGACACACTGTAATCCTGCCTCAGCCCTGGAGGAAGGGGCTCCACCCTGAATACTTTGTGGATAAAGGTGCAACACATGAGAGAGTTTAAAGGCGTTGTATGGAAGCAAAACAAGACGGATGCTGTTTGTAGTAGAAAGAAGTAAAAACATTTTTAAATTAACATATTTTTTCATTTAAAATGAAGGTCAGTAGGTTGTCATGTTTTGTATATACTGTAAGCTGCACAAGTTGTTTTGGCGCCCGGTTGTGCACATGTTTGCAATGTTCCATTAAGACTAAGCCTGCATGGTATTGGATAAAAACTGACCCCACATGGAGAGGGTGTTTATTTAGCACTGATTCCTCTGCCTGGAGAGATTCATATATATATATATATATATATATATATTCATTGATGTACAGCAGTTTGGTCAACTCTGTTGTTTTTAAATGTGCTATAGAAATAAAGTTGGATAGTTGGATTGGATATTTAATTTTCACATTGTCCAATGCTTCCCTGCAGCATTTTGGCACTTGTGTGAAATGAAACAGGGAATTAGGAACGGTTGAGGCTATCTCATCGAAAGCTTCTGTGAATTGGGCTTGTTCAAATGTGTGCACTGCTTTGGGCTGAAGCTTTTTCAAAATTAATATAAATGTAAATGTTATACATTGTATTTTAAAGTGGAAAAACCTCTCCCTTTTTTCTGAGCAAAAATGGGAATGTGACCTGGGTTTAATAACCCCCCCTCCCTTCCCTAAAACACACACACACACACACACACACACACACACACACACACACACACACACACACACACACACACACACACACACACACGGCAGCCTGTGTAATTTCACCCCTTCAGAGGTACCTATCTAACCCTCCCTCCTCCATTTAGTTGCTGAGCTCCTGTTACTTAGCTACCAGTTGCCACGGTTGCTTGGGCTGATGGGGTTACCCTGGCAACCATACCCATCCCATTGTGTGACAATCCAGCCACAGTGGGCCTGTCCCAAGGATACACACATAGAGGCACAAACACACACATGTATACACATACATGCACAGGGATAGTGTTATACCAAGTCAGCCCCCTCCCCCCTAAAGTGCCCTTCGCCCCATGCCTCACACACACACACACACACACACACACACACACACACACACACACACACACACACACACACACACACACACACACACACACACACTCACTCAACCGCAGCCCCTGGTGGGGAGGAAGGAGGTGAGCTTTTGCACACACACACACACACACACACACACACACACACACACACACACACACACACACACACACACACACACACACACACACACACACACACTCAACCGCAGCCCCAGGTGGGGAGGAAGGAGGTGAGCTTTTGCACAAAGACACACACACACACACACACACACACACACACACACACACACACCTGTTAACAGCTCAAGGGTTTTTTTTTTTTTAAACCTTCCTCTTTATATTTTTGTATGTGTGTGTGAGGGAAAGGGGTTAATACCTCATTAATAATCCAACCTGTTTCTATCCCACCCACGGTGCTTGTTTTAATCTGTCTTCCTCCCCTCTCTCTTTTTCTCCCTTTCCCTTTCTGATTCTGTTTCTCATTTGTAAAAAAAAAGGCCCAGTTAATTGTGACTAAGCGCAATCAGGAGCTGAAACACCGCTGTGATCTGAGTGTGTGTCTGAATGACTGCATGCATTCCTCGTGTGTGTGTGTGTGTGTGTGTGTGTGTGTGTGTGTGTGTGTGTGTGTGTGTGTGTGTGTGTGTGTGTGTGTGTGTGTGTGTGTGTGTGTGTGTGTGTGTGTGTGTGTGTGTGTGTGTGTGTGTGTGTGTGTGTGTGTGTGTGTGTGTGTGTGTGTGTGTGTGTGTGTGTGTGTGTGTGTGTGTGTGTGTGTGTGTGTGTGTGTGTGTGTGTGTGTTCTGCTGTCAGCTACGGTGCTAAATGTATTCACAGACAACCCGCTAGCATAAACACTAACACTCTTTCAGTCAGCACCACATACTGTTTTATACAAACTCAGAATATTTAATAAGGAAATGACATGTTCATTTTCATATGAAAGTAAACACTCTCGGCGTCGGCGGGAGACAAACAGAGAGGGATTAGATTATGTCATTAAAAAGAGGCAAATCATTATTCATTCAAGAAAAAACACCTACTTAGAGTGCTGGGATGAGCCGGAAGAGCCAGAACTGAAAGAATAATTTACACATGATTTAAATCACACATAAATCGCAATGAAATAAAATGAACTCAGATCAATGCAGACTCAACAGGTTTACAGTTAAAACACATAACGCCTGTCACCACTAGAGGATGCTGTTGATTAACGAGATACATTTATATATTGTGACAGGGCAACTCAAACAAAGATTCTCAGAAAACTGAGACATAACTCAGAGAAGAACAGATCATTTGTGTAGTTTCTTTTCTAGTTTGTAATGAACTGGTCCCTCTTTTTCTTCCTAACACTTGCTCTCTGCAGCTTATAACATATCATTAAAAGCTATTCATTCCAATATTCCTTTAAATCAAAGCAGATATATATAAATAAAAAACAAGTAGTTATTTCATAAACATTTCAATTGTGTGTTTAAGGCAAATAACCACTATAGATAACAAAAAAATGATACTAGTATTTATATTTTTTAGCATTGATTATGGGTTAGTTTAAATACTTTTAAATATCAGTTTTTTTTTTCTGCTGATCCACGAAATAAACCAACTCAATCTAAAATGTTGCACCCCTATTTGCACCATTTATTGTATTTTCTTAGACTTTTGTATCTGCACTCTTTATATTGTCTCTCTTCCCCTTTGGAAAAGTAACTTCTGCTCAGCAATTTCCCTTAGGAATAATCACGTTTTTCTAAATTGTATCTATTCCAAGGCTGAGAAGTCCCTAGATGTACTGTGTGTGAATTATCAGTTCAATAACAGAAATACCCCAAAACTACAAAAGACATCACAAACAGTGCACAGTACTGTAGATAAGTTCTTGCTGTTTTTATGTGCTTTTATGGGCTTCTGTATGTTACGTGTGTGTTGACAGCAGGCAGGGAATCGTTGCGGGTCACGCTTCACCAGCGGGCTGCATTCATGAACGCAAAGCAGTCTCCATAGGGTAAATAAACATGCTTTACATACGGCGGCTCATTACTGTGTGTCTATGTGCTGTATATGTATGAGGATCTGTGTGGAGGTATTTGTAAGAAGTGTGTGCAATCAGATTTGACAGCAGAGAGAGTTCGGTTTTTACTGAAGAAAAGCTGCTCTAACAGGTGATTTAGAAGTTCAATATGTCAGAGTGTATGTTCTGGTTAAACGCCTGTATATGTGGATTCATCGTGCTGCTTGTATGTTGACAGCAGGCGGGTCAAACTTCAACAGCGAGCTGCGTATGTGGACGGAAAACCGCCTCCACAGGATGAATGAACATGCTTTACATACAGCGGCTCATTACTGCCCAGAGAACCATATTAATGTATGCTGTTTCTTCATCTATGTGTGTGTGTGTGGGGGGAAGTAACTGTGACTGTGTTCTGGTTGGAGCTGTCCATGTTATTAGCTGTGGAGCGATGTAGAAAATGTGTGTGTTCTGCAGCAGTGCAGTAAACATGCTCTGCATACAGTACAGAGCCTATTCAAACGATTGTGTGAGCAGCGATTTACAGTCAAAGCTACAAAGACTCTTCAGGACAAGGCCACACACACTTATATGTGAGGCTGCTTTGGTTACTGCTTTGCTCTGGAGCGTGAAACAGGCCATACACTGTGTGGGGAATTGAACCTGTGACTTTATGTACAGGAAAATCTATTTTACAATGCGTCATGCACCATTAAAAATAAATTACTTTTTAAAACCCATTTGGTTTTACGAAGAATATCTGACACTCGCCAATGTTTTATTTTTTCAATTTTTTTGGTTTGTTTTTTAGTTCTGAAATGTGTGTGAGAAAATAATTGGTGATATCTACAGTTTCTTTTATATAAAGGATTTAATTTAAATAATACTTGCATATTATAATTTATAATATCAAAAACAAATATTTTAGAAAGTATTGATCTTAAAAACACTGCTCTCACACCTAAACATCGATCGCGTCATTGCGTCCTGTGCAACTGTTTTTTTTTTAGTAATGTTTTATCCACCACTGATGCTACTGAAGATGATAAAACATTTAGACCTTGTCATGTGAACTCCATATTTCTGCTGTTACAGCCTTTGATATGATTCAATTCAGAAATATACAATCATTTCTCCTTATGTTATAGAAACTGCTGCACCGTGTTTTGGTGCCTAATAACACATTTACATATGATTTAACTGTACATGGGTGTTTCAGTCTCTCAGGTACCTGAATCAACGTTTACCCTCTTAACTCCACACATTATCATCGATACATTTTTCAAATTGACGTCACTATCTTGTTGCTAAGTTGTAGTCAAAGTAGGTGGGAAGAGAAAGAGGGATGATACGAAGTGTTTTCGATACATAGTTAACGTCTTAGGCTAAAATATCTTCAGTAATTAGCTTTGTATGAGTGAAGTAGTGAGAGTAATTCATAAGCTGTAATGACAAACCGTTGAAGTTTATTTTTTTAAGCTTTTCAAACCCTAAACCCACAACACTAAGTAGTGGATGCCAAATGAGTTGCATTCGTTTGCTTCCTCGTTTAATCCATGCAGTCTGGTTCCTATCCAAGTCAACCAATTAAATCATTTCTGCCTCCAAGACATTGAGATGTAATCAAACAATTAACAGTGAGTTTTTATTTAGTTAATTTACTAATTTCCTTTCTCATTGGATCCTGAATGTGTCTGTGATCGAGCAACAGGTGAATCCATCCACAAGCTCCCGGCACGTTTTCATTCTTCTTCTTTCATACATTTTAGAAAGGTAGATAAAAGGGAAGCGATGGCTTCATGATGCATTTAAAAAAAGTGTGAACTGGTTATAGTAAAGGAGATGCAGTAGTATTGGAAAGCTGCTCTTTTGGTGCACAGATTGCTTGTTTACTGTACACCACAATTCACGTGAGAAAAGTATGATGTGAGAAATAATCACATTTCTCCCCAGTAGTCCTCGGTGGCTGACTTCCTGCTGGGGATTTGGGGTTTCGTTTTTTATTTGAAAGCTGTTACATTTTCTGAGGAGATGTGTAGGCAGTGCATGTAAACTGGAGGTGTGTGTAGTCTAAGCTGTGAAGCACGTAAAGACACAACTCCACATCTAAAGGGCTTATCTGAACACATCCAGATGGCTGTGGTTCTCTGCTCTCCGAGGGAAGATACATCGCTCAGGAGGTTTTTATGTAGCGGAAAGAGGCAGAAGATAAAATAAATGGAAGAGATAAAACACTCGGCGAGAATCCTACCTTTATTAACACGGTCACATGACACTGTTGGGGGAGTGACCAATAAATAATGAGCACTTTCAACAAAATATTATGATCATTATATTGGTCTCAAAGCATGCAAACAAACTACTTTGTTTTCCGTCTTGCATTGATTTAGGGTTCAATTGTTGATGAATAACTTTTCTTTTTACAATTTTCATAAGCGATGAATTGCTTCAGTCGTTCCTGAATTATACAAAAATGATATAGCTCCAACTTCTCAACTGTAAGGATTTGCTGCTTTGTTATATATAAAGAAGAATTTCAATAATGGTTATTTTGAACACATTCACATTTGAATGAAATTGGCAAATAAGTACCTTCATCATAAATCAACAATCTCATTCATATATCGTTAATCCTTCCTATGCTGTGCTTTTATGGGTTTAAAAAAGCATCAGTGTACTTGCTGTATCTTTCTTTTGTTTGTGGGTTTCTTCTTGGGGGATGGTTTGTCCTTCAAACATGACTACAGCTTTCTTGAAAAACACTTTTAAAAAAAGGTTTTAGTGACACGCTCATTTTGGTTTCCAGTTCTTTAGGTACACATAAAACCTCAAAGAAATCATTAAGGTTTTAACATTTAGTTTCTATATTTAAACAAATGTATAAGAGCAGCTTGAGCCTAGTTTTTCTCTGCTTTTTTAATGTCCATTGCATTCTACCAACTGATTGTTTTTATATTCATTTAGTATTTTATCATGATTGTCTATACATATAAAACCATTTTTTAGAGTACTATTTATTTGTATTGCTAGCACTTAGCATATCTTCTGCTTGTTGAAGTGTGTCATGTTAATTAAACTGCATTAATCTCTCTTTCGTCTCTCATTGATGACCATACAGTGTGACCCTCTTACTTCCTCTCCATGAGAAGGTCATCAGAGCGGAGGGTCAACCTGCTGCAGAGCGCAGGTAAGAGTGATCTCCATGTGTGTGTTTCATATTTCCTATCATGAGGCGTGGTTTTATGATATGTTTCTATATATTTTCATCTTTTCATGTCTTCGGCAGACCTGTTGGCGATACATTTAGGTCCAGGTCCTGTTTTATGCATTCAATATCTTGCATAAAATATAATAAAATATTCAGACAGGGTCAAAATACTAGAACATTTGAAAGACCAAGCACATTTTTTTCTTCTTCTGAGAAAGCAGAAAAGGTAGGCAAAAAGTATAATTGACACCTTAGACCAGGGGTGTCTAACTCAATTTCATCGCGGGCCACATTAGCATTATGGTTGCACTCAAAGGGCCGGTTGTAACTTTAAGACGATATCAATATATAAAATAATGTGTTATATTACATTATTGCCTCTGCATTGGATTATTATCGGATAGGGTAATAACTTCATAATTAACTACGTCTGAAAGCAGAAGTCTAGGGCAAATAATTGCAAGTCTCTTCAGTGCGCGTGTCACAAAATGAGATGCATTGTGGGACATGTTGTTTATTGGCAATGTGCTTCTGTAAAGCGGCATGTAACCGTATAATAAACATATTATATTCTTTGCAAGCTCTTGCGGGCCACATAAAATGAAGTCGCGGGCCGGATTTGGCCCCCGGGCCTTGAGTTTGACACCCCTGCCTTAAACACATAAAAGACAACATCATGACATAAGTCAGGGTGCATTAAACAATAAAAGCATTTACTATAAATGTATAAAAGTAGTTCATAGACAAGGAGTCTCTGTGGTTTTGGTAACTATAAGTTCCTGTTTGTTATGATTTCTGTCCTCAACTTTATAATGCCTGAAGATGTATATAGTTAATCTCACAAGACATGTGCAATATGATCCATGTGGGGTTTTTTTTTCTCTTTGGTGGCCACGTGTTTTTTGAAGTTGATTGTAGCTGATTGTAGCACTGTAGCTCAACAATGAAGCATATCTTATGTTATCTTAAACAATAAATAAAATAAAGTTCATGTTATATTTTTAGGAAAAAGCAATAATACAGAAATGATTAAAGTTTGCACTGCTGATGCTGTTTTTAATAACTGATATTTACCTTTTAAGTTTTGATGTATTGCTTTTTTTAATTAAACTTTCACCAGTTATTATGGATATTTATATTCACATACAGATAAATAATAAATGTCTGTAACTGTGTAACCGCTGACTGACAATAGTGTGTCTCTCCTGTTTCTGAACTGAGGGGACAGTGTAGAGCAGTCATCTGTGTGAACTCACAGGTCCTTTCCTATCTGATCATACTAACCTGTGACCTCTCTCTACAGAGCGCCGAAATAGCTCAGTTGGGAGAGCGTTAGACTGAAGATCTAAAGGTCCCTGGTTCGATCCCTGGTTTCGGCAGCAGTTTTGGTGAGCTGTGATTTCTATGAATTTCTACTCAAGGAAAAATCGGTCTGTCAATCAAATACTACCCACAGATTTCAGGGGCGCTGTTCATGCATAGTTTAACAGTTAGATATATAAGAACAAATTACTAAATTCTCCCATCTCTGTGTGACAAAACACAAACAAATGTGTGCACATGTATGATTTACTTTATTGAGAACAACTTGAATCCACAAAATATATTTATTTGAGAAAAAGGGGAACAAAATGGCTACTGCTTATTAACAAAATCCACAAAAACGGTGACTCCAGTGAATGAAAACATTGAAGCAGAATTTCTTTATTAGTACCGCAAGTGGGAAATCTACGCTATAACAACAGCAAAAGTATAGTGCAGATTAAGTGAAAAGACTAGACTTACATACTATATAAATATGTAGGCACATGTTATTAATAATAAAAAATACAATAAGTAAAAAACAAATAACAGATAAGTACACCATGGTTAAAAAAAACAAGTAGAAGTTTATTCTTTAAAAAAGTAACCATGTACAAATAAATACAAATAACTTACATGTGCAGCACATTTTCTCAAAATGAGAATATCATAACTTCAGTCATGAGCTAAAGATGAGGAGTGCTTTATGTGTATACATCACATAAAATCACAATATGTGAAAGTTAGGGAGAATTAATCAGCAACTATTGAGATTATCAATAAGACATTTTTTAAGGTAATGTACCACAAATTCTGACTTCTTAAATGAATGCTGGTTTTCTTACTGTACGATATATTTTGTTAATGTGTAGTTAAAATGTTCACGGCATTGTTGTTCAGGCACAGGAGTAACCTTGTATTGTAGTTCAGTCAAACTTGGTCCTTTGTACTCACTTACGGCCCGTCCACACGGCGGCGTGCGTTGAAGCTTCAACGCTTCTGCCCATTCACTTTGAATGGGGTGACGTCACGCTTTGCCGAACTGCATTGTACTTTGCTCGCATTGCTCGCTTCAAAAGTTGAGCAATGTTCAACTTTTGAAGCTTCGGCGGAAGCGTCAGCCAATCAAATCATATGCCAGTACAAGCTAGACAATCAAACCGCGTGCTTGTGTGTCCGGGGCGGGAGATTTATGTGATTGGTTGTTGGTCGAGCTTCAGACACGCCCGCCGGCAAGCTTCAACGCACGCCGCCGTGTGGACGCTGCGTTACTAGAGGACAGGACAACAGCGAGAGACAAATCCATCAACTAAAAGAGTGTGAGAAACATGTTAAACTGCAGTGGGACAACACAAACATGGGTCGAAAACGGCGTGTCAGTTTTTTTGTCTCTTCAACCAAATACAGGGCTACTTTTTCACTCTGTATTATGATTATATAAATGTAGGTTTAGGTCAGGTGTAGAGGTTATAAATTGACTGTAGTAAGTAAAAGTCCTCACAAATACAGATGGATCAAACCGGGACTTATCTCGTGGCTTTGACAGCATCGTGTTGTTGTGTGTGTGTGTGTGTGTGTGTGTGTGTGTGTGTGTGTGTGTGTGTGTGTGTGTGTGTGTGTGTGTGTGTGTGTGTGTGTGTGTGTGTGTGTGTGTGTGTGTGTGTGTGTGTGTGTGTGTGTGTGTGTGTGTGTGTGTGTGTGTGTGTGTGTGTGTGTGTGTGTGTGTGTGTGTGTGTGTGTGTGTGTGTGTGTGTGTGTGTGTGTGTGTGTGTGTGTGTGTGTGTGTGTGTGTGTGTGTGTGTGTGTGTGTGTGTGTGTGTGTGTGTGTGTGTGTGTGTGTGTGTGTGTGTGTGTGTGTGTGTGTGTGTGGCAGTCCCTCCATGTTTGTATGCATGGTTTTGCATCAATGTTTGTTCATATATCTGCATACAATACTGTGGCACTATGTGTGTTTGTCTGTCTGTTGCTGTCTTTGTGTGTGCTTGAATATCTGCATGTATGTGCATCCGTACTTGTGTGTATGTGTGTGTGAGTGTGTGTGTCCCAGCCAGGAGTCAGCAGCAGACCTCGTCCTCGACGCCCACTCACACTCCCTCCAGCTGACTGGCACCATGGCAACCGAGAGATCCAGCCAGCCGAGCAGGCGAGGCAGCCAGGGCCCTGTATGTGTGTGTGTGTTTGTTTGTGATTGTGTGTGTGCGTTTGCATTCTCAAGTCCATATCTTTGTGTTGAGGTGTGTCTCACCGTTTTGTCTCTTCAGTTATTGTTTGTGTGTTTGGTGTGTGCACGGGGAGCGTCTACATATATATTTGTATAACCTCTTGCATTCATTCCCACATATGTTATACATGTGAGCTCATGCATACACGTACATGTGATTATGTGAATGAGAGGGAGCACATATGCAGTTGTGTGCATGGTAAATGTTCATTTAGGCATGCAGGCTGTATGGCACTGTGTGTGTGTGTGTGTCTGTGTGGGTCTTGAGGCCTGTATGTGAGTGTGTATGTGTGTCTTCGTGTGGATGGGGGTGTTGTTTTGCCATTGCTAGGTCAGAATGAGGAGTTTTTCTTTCCAAGGATGCAGCAGTAAATGGATTAGGGCTAAGAGACTCTGCTCACCTCAGAATTCTGCCATTTCTCTTTGAGAGCAGAGGGCAACACAACTGTCTCTGACTGTACCAAAGACCAGATAACATACAAGCAAAGGTCAATACGATTTTGAAGTGTGAGGCTTAACCGTCTTATCCCCCAAAACACAAGAAATAAACAAAAAAGAATGTCTACACATCAAAGCAAAGGATTAAACTCTAAAAGTAAAAGCAATTGTTGGAGGAAAAAATTAAGGTTATTGGCTATCCTGCCAAAAAAGATAATGAATATTCACTAATAATCATATTACATAACATTACATTTCATGAATGTACATTCATCCAATGCGACTTACAATTAGTGAATATTTCTGTATGCTAAAAACCTTTTTCAGCATAGCAAAGCTTGAAATGATTTGTTCTTATATTTATCCATCTGCTTTATACCGCTTATCTGGATACAGTTGCTCAAAATCAATAAATTACATCATTGGATTTTTTATATATGGCTGGGAATGACTGACAATCATGATAAATAATTCTAGGGCATAATATCTGTCAACGTCATACTTTGGCAGCTATGGTAGTTAAATTGGTATCAAATTGAATTCTGTGTGTTATTAAAAAAACAAAAAAAAACGTTACATGAACATTAAAACTGGAAACAGACATATTGATCTCTGCAGCTCATCGACAGTAGAAGTCATGAGGTTTCCAAACTGCTTTTCAGCTTGATCCTGGTTTGGGACAGTTCCCGCCCTGTGCAGGGCCTCCGCAAACTGACAGTGGAGATTTCAACACGTAAAGGTTGTGTGTGTGTCTAACAGTAGAAGAAAAAGAGGAAGAAAAAGGAGAAGAGGACGGTTTCACAGAGAAGGAAATCCAAGAGGCCCGACCCTGGACGGGCTCGGACACGGCTGAAAAGAAAAAGGAGAAAGAGAAGTTAAAACTGGAAGGACAGAAAGCACAACGACACATTCCCAACCTGAGAAGAATCCAAAGAAAATCTACATCAGATTTTAGAGGAGACAAGAGCAGAGTTTGTTAGTGAAGCTTCATCAGAACCTCCTGGAGATTTACCAACTTTACAAACTTGTTATTGTTTCCCTCAGTCAGTGAAAACGTGCAGTAAACTCCACACATTATATATATATATATATAAATATACCGTATATCGTATATGAGACTTTTGATGTCCTGTATTGCAGAATACGGAGTTTGAATTAACACTGCTTTTCTAATTGTAAATATGTTATTCACACTATGTATGTTTTCGTATATATTTGAATTTAAAATGTACAGTCTTTTAGCCAGTGTGACTGTAGCGGCATGCGCTGCCAAAATAAATAGCTTTAAATACACTGTATAAATTCACTTTTTCTTCAATAGTCTATTTGCACCATAATGACATGCATATATAAAAAGGATGCACACTAGGTCCAGCTGATCTGCTACCCTTAAATGTTGAGAACAGGTTCTGTATGTTGAATAAAATAGTCTTTTGGAGACATGTATCATAAAAACCATATACAGTTGCAATATTTTTTGTAATGGGACAATTTGCTGACAATGTATTTTTTCATTCTTAAATATTTAACTCCTTAATTTTTTCATATTGTAATAACTTATCAAATAGTTGTATTCACTGTTATTCCTCTCAAACAGCAGTTGGTTTCCTACCAGCCGACCTCCATGGGTAAACGTTGGCCTTCCGAACAACGGCACAGAGAGAAAAAAGGGGGAGCGGGAGGATAAACTCGAGTGTTTTGAAACACACTTTCACTTCCCATGGTGGAAGGTTATTTTCATCCTTTCGTCAAGTTTCTCTTTTTTTCTCTCCATCGTCCTATTCCTACGGGGAAAAGCAGGGGCTTTCAGATAAGACACAGACACAAACATAACGGACTCAACTCAACTTCAGTTGCTTTTCAGTTTATTTGGTCTCTCAGTATGATCTTAGAAAATATCTGATACCCTCATGTGTGTATTTCAGGACAAAATGTAAACGAGATAAGATTTAGATTAACATATTTTTTTAACAAATAGGCCTTTTTCACAGCTTTAACTTGGAAACGCTTTATATCCAAACGTATACCATATTTCACTATAAAAAGAGTTTTTGCTAAAGTTGAACTTTCTCCAAATCGTTGTATCATAACGTTCCCTGGGCAGAAGTTGCCAAGCTCAGCTTTGGGTCCATTTATAGTACAATTTAAGTTTTAAATGTGACAGACAATTAACACAAAGTTCCCAGCAGAGATTAGTTTGTGTCAAAAAACTCTTGTTTGTTTTGAGGAGAAGTTATAGGCTGTTTTGCTTCTCTAAAATGGGAACCAAGCCAACATCGGAACACCTGGCAAAGGATGATAGAGGCTGAGCTCCAAATGACGGGATTCTCTAGAGACACTGTGCCACTAAGATTGGGACCTTTGCCCCAAAAAAAGCAAACTGTCAGTCCTTCTTCTTTGATCTTGTGTTAAGATGAAACTTCAGTTCGAGATTTTCTTGAGACGGTCAGATGTGCATTCATCTCTGCAGTCTTTCTTGAGGCAGCTTGTGTTCGATGTATTGTATTATACAGGTGTTCATGCACCCCATGTTTTAACCATGACAGCTCCGTGGTTGTTCTCTTGGTCCCTCTATAGCTCTTCTCGAGAGACCGTGTGTGTGTGTGTGTGTGTGTGTGTGTGTGTGTGTGTGTGTGTGTGTGTGTGTGTGTGTGTGTGTGTGTGTGTGTGTGTGTGTGTGTGTGTGTGTGTGTGTGTGTGTGTGTGTGTGTGTGTGTGTGTGTGTGTGTGTGTGTGTGTGTGTGTGTGTGTGTGTGTGTGTGTGTGTGTGTGTGTGTGTGTGTGTGTGTGTGTTTTGACACCACGTTCTCAGAGGAGCCACTATATCAACCCTCATACACAGCAACCCACCTTTGTTAATTCGTACATATAAACACACCCATAAAAGACGGTACTAGCTACAAACAAAGAGCCACAATCCTGCTTAAAGTCATACACACACACACAAACACACACACATACATTTATATATATATATACCATATTCACATTTTTATATTTCTCTCCCGCCACTAACTCAGATAGACAATAAAGCAGTTTGAATATACACACCTTTTTATACATTTAGTTTTGAAAAATCTTTTAATTTTTCTTTATTCTGACTTTTTACTTTGAATTCTTAACTCGACCTCCGAGAAGATTTCTAAAATGATGCCAGGCTACGCTAGAAAGATACATTTTCATCTGTAATTCCTAATAATTATTTATTACTGCTTGTCTCAATTTGTGAAAGCTTGTCATGGAGAATCCTGAGATTACAATTTGTAGAGGATCTAGAGTAAGACTAGTAACTTGGACATTATTATTTAAATCAGCATTTTGTTCCCATGTGGTTCTACCATTACCTTTACAAAATCTGCAGAGTCTCTTTCTTTGAACTGTTGCTGCAGTTCAGGGCTGCTGATGGAGCAACGATGAGAATCTCTCAGCAGCTAAACTCTGATAAGAGGAGACACACGGAACAGACTGTTTCAGCTGCTTGTCACTGTGTGTTGCTATGGTGCTGATACCCTGCACTGTTTGTCAGGGAGCTCGCTTTACTCTGGGTGGCCTCCATGTGGCAGAAGTAGTAATATGAAAAATATGGCTTTGTTTTTGTCTGCTTGATCTCTTTTTCACACACTGCCTCATGCCTCTGGTCAAATGTCATATTCACAATTTACAGTTATGCTGTATTGAAAGGAGACCTACAATGGGTTTTCCCTTTCCTGTCGTGTGTTATATAGGTTTTTGTGCATGTCAATGGTCGGCTAAGGTTAAAATCCCAAAGTTCCCTCCTGAGGGATTTTCTCTCCAACAAGTAGAACTGAGAACACACACACATACATTTAGATGCACTTAACACAGTGTTCATGCAATGACAGTATAACACATAACCTGGCTCATCATCAGATGACTCATTATGAGAATGTAATAGTTTTATTGCATGAGACATGAAGCGTGCCGATAAGACAGGAGAGGCTCCATCTCTCGGTACAGAAGACAGAGAGGAATCTGTTGAATGCCTCGAGCCTTTGAAATTCCTCTTTTGATAAGAATTCTGAAATGAAACAAACTCCATTATGACATCCTTTGTATAAAAAAAACTGCATTAATAATATGTTATCTGAAGTAGACTTTCAGACTTTTCTATAATGACAGCTTGTTTTTCTTTGTGTGTGTGAGTGTGACTACTGAAATCTGCCCATAACTGCACTATTTTACTTGAGAGAGCATGGATTGGTCAGTAGTTCACTTACAAATTGGCTCATGTGAGGGTGGAAATCTATCAAGTTTGTACACTTGTACAGTGTACACTTCAAGAGTTCCTTATTAATTCAATGAACAACTACTTTTTACAATTTAATTTGTGACAACAATTATAGGTCCACCCTTTCTCTGTTCCTGCCAGAATGTCTCCAGGTTTAATATCTGGAGAGTTTTGAGTCTCTTGTTGGGGTCTGATTCACCTGCATTCACAGTTAGATCATACTCATAACTGACAGTGTTACTGAAGACGCCGGAGCAAGAATAACAACATTAATTTAAACAGTTACAAACAATAGATTGTTCTTGAACTCCCATTCATCTCCCAAGGCTTTTCAGGATTTACTCTGAGTTCAGAAGAGAATACACTTCTATAAATAAGTATCAAGCTAAATGAACCAGAGGAACATGATGTGAACTGTTCAACAGAGTGCTGTTCCTCTTTCAGGCTGGTAGGGGATGCTCTGTTTTTGGAAGACTTGTTTACTGCCAGCTTCCTTAATTTGATGTAACTAGCCCGTTTGTATCTCTGCTTGCTCCAGTGATTTCAAAGTTACACCTGTCAGATAGATTAGAATTAGACACTTCAGCTGGGAATAATCCACAAAAAAGAGGTGATTTCAACTGGTGCTTTATTCTAGGGTGTTGCAGGGGTTATAAGAAACTAGAAATATTGGACATCAAAAAAAGAAAAAGAAATGGCCTCAGTTCTTGTTGTTTAAACCATGAGCAGCAGAACATGTCTTCCTCAGTCTGGATCTTAGAGAATTACATTTGGAGTTGTTGTCTTTCAATTCAAATGATTTGGAACCAACCAAGGGGGGAAATGTACGTATAACTCGGGGTTGAGCAGGAGACTAATTAGAAGTCAGGTTCTTAAAATGAACTCATGCTACTTTGAGGCATGTTAAGGTCAAAACCTTTCCCTAAAACGTAATCAATACTAAAATCATGCCGCAGAGGGTTTGGATTGTTTTTTCTGTACATTTTTGGGGAAAAACTACATCTATACAAATGTGGAGAAGTACAATAAAGAGACTAAATAAATACATCAAACAGTTAACTAAACATGTCGAATGTAGAGTGAGAGATGTCATAGTGTGAAAAATACTGTCAAAACAGTCTAATGGATAAATAAACATACAACTTTTGTTTTTGTTTTCATATGTAATTAGTTTTTTGTCAGCAGTATTGCACCAGATTAAGGTCACCTAAATAAATAAATAAATGTTTTATCAACCAAACCTATCTAAGGTGAAACTAATCAGATATTATATATGTTATACTATATAATTGAAAAAGTAGAAATCCTGCATGATAATGAACACTCATCTGAACTATTAACGTTCAATTTAGATTTTGACTTGACTGAGTTTAGCTCATTTTTTGTGGTAATTTTCTGTTTTGCACATGTCTGTGTTACACCCCCTTTTGACAGCTACGGGACCGTCCTTTTTGGACACTTCCTGCTTTTTGAGCTCGAGCTGCAGCGTGCGTGTCCCGGGCTAACAGGGTGGGTGGTTGTTTGTCGCAGCAGTGTGTTTGTGTGCATTTAGGACTACAGCTGCTGCTGGGACGGACATATAGTAGCCTATGTCATTATCACCATCTCCTTATCGTGTATTTGAGCAAGGAGGAAATGAGGCGTAGCGTTCCGCTTTAAGGGTGCAAGGGAGAGGTAAGAAACCCCGGATTCAAACAGGTGTCCGGTCGACTCCCATCAGGAGGAAGAGAGAGAAAGGTGACAAAGGCGCCGGAGGGATATTGGGATTAATTGTCTAGAAAATAGTGCTGTTAATAGGCAAATCAATCCGCTAATTTGAGGACGTGTCATTTCTTTTTTTAAAACCGTGCGCTTTGGTCCAACGGTGATGGAGACCCGACATGGAACCCAGAAGAAACCTAGATTTTAATGTCGGAATTATCTTGGTAAAATAAAAAGATAGCTAAGCGTGCATCTGCGTTGCTCTCAAGAGGAGGAAGAGGAGGTGGTTGAAGAGGGGAGGCGGTGACTGACGTCCCCCACGGGACAGGCCGAGCGACCCACGCTTCTAACAGGTGTGTCTGAAGAGGGCTCCACTCTGCACCGCCCGTCCTGCCGCTCCGTGCCCCCTCCCTGCCTGCCTCCCGGTCCCTTCTCGTGTCACATTGTTCCTGCAGAAATTGCATCCGAACAGGGGCCGGGTTTGGACTTTAATTCGGCCGTTTTTGGCATCCCCAGTGAGCGCTTATTCTTTTTCTTGTTTCCGTCTCTTCGCAGCTATCCGTTGGTGCGTATAACAGCTGAGCAGGATATCCAAACGGCTAATTTTGAGACGTTAATTTATAAAAAAAACCGGATGGGACTTTGCAGCGTGTTCGTATTTTTTGAGGAAAAGAGACAATTTAAAGGGTTTAACTAGTCGAGCTATAGGGAAGATTTTGTTGAATTTTTTTTCACTATAATTGGAAGGTTTGGACTGATTTTGCCCCCTGGTGAAAAGGCACCGTTGGTACTGTGGTTTCGGCGACGTTCGCTAGCCAAACCGAACCCTGAGATATTTTTACCGGACGAACAAAGTGGGCCTTTTAACGGACTATCTTGTTAAAACAAAGTGCACCTCGTTTTATCATGACAACGAGGAAAGCCAACAGTGTGGCGGACACGGTGACTACCTCCACCACCAGCAGCAGCACCACCACCACCACCACCAACCACCAGAACCAGCCGAGGAGCCGGAGTCCCAGCAGCGGGGTTCCCGGTGCCGAGGCTGCGGGCGGAGGGGCGGAGATGTTCGGTGCATTTCAGGACTGGTGCCTGCGGACGTACGGGGACACCGCCAAGACCAAGACCGTGACCCGGCGTAAATACAACAAAATCCTCCAGACTCTGGTCCAGGGGGACGAGGAGAACAGCAATGGGGTGTTCCTGCACGAGAAAGGCAACAACCACATCAACGCCAAATTTAAATTCTGGGTCAAGTCCAAGGGCTTCCAGGTCCGGACGCTGCGGGACGAGAAGAACGGGTCATCGGACAGAGCGGTGCTGTACGTGCCCATCAAGGCGACGGTTAGTGCATCTTCCTCTTTCACTCTGAGCGATGTGTGTGTGTGTGTGTGTGTGTCCTGTTCCACGTTGCGTGCGTGTCCATCCAGAAGAGGCTACCCTTATTTGCCTAGAGAAAAAAGGTCTGTAGCCTATGTGAGTGTGTGTGTTTTCGCCTGAACAACATAACTTTTCCTGGCTCAGTGCCATGGCTACAGCAGACACCTGTTCCAATACAGAGCTGAGCCTGTTAGTGGTTTTGCACTGCTAGCCTACTTTTTTATTTTAAAACCCACATTTTTTTTTATGAGCCTGTCCCAGTTGACTGAGAGACAATATACTGGTTAAGCTACAGACAACGTTGTACTAACAATGCACCTTTATTCATCTGGTAATCAATCTGTTAAAAATATACATTTGTGAGTCGTTTTCTGACTGCCAGCCCAGGATATGTTAATTTTAATGATGAAACCAAGGAAGGGAAACAACTATTGACATTTAACAGGCTTCAACCCCTCATTATATAAATATCTACACACCACTAAACTTATTTATTCTGTTATGAAAAGGAAAATTGTAAAGACAGAAGTCTTCAAAAAAGCTTGCAGCTTTTTATGTGTCTGTAGTAGAGTTTGGTTTAGCACTGCTGGGTGTCCCAACTGAAGTTGATGAATTATCTGTCAATCTTGCCCATCACTAAAAGGGTCACGATTATCTGTCTCATCTTTACTTCTGCCCTCTTTTCACTCTAGTATTGACATTTGAACCCAGAGTTTCCCAAGTGACCCATTTTGAGCTACTTAAAACTCACCTTTCTTGCTTTAATTTAATTTAAAGGTTGAATGCTTCCCCATTAAATTAAGAATGGCTGCGTATTAGGAATCTAGGTATGCTGTTTGTGACCACACAGGGTAAAGTCACATATTTGGACACAAGTATTTTACAAATGAACCTGTTTTTCTTAAATTAGCTAATTTCAACCAGGTGTGATGTTAGGTGTGATAGTTAGCTTCTTTGCCTTCTTCAATAATGATGTTTGTTGTGTCTGCACAAAGGTGCAGTTTTCTTGCTGCTAAATGTTTCATGAAGTTGATATAGACTTCATCATTATGATTTACAATCAGTAAGTTATTCATTGCAGCAAAACAATGTGAACATTTGGTGGTTTATCATTCAAATATATTTGTTAAGGATGTGCACAAATGATGCCGCCATTAAAAACACCTACTCGTAATCATAAGCAAATTATGAATGATTGTTACAGTCAAAATCTTATGAAAAGGACACATTACAATTGTTGGGCTGATTATTAACATGATCTGGTTAGTGCTTAAATAATTGGTTGATGCATTCATTCATGAGTGCAACAAATCCAAATATTCACTGTTTCAATCCCTCGAATGTGAGAATTTACTTATCTATCTTTTATATCTTTTAGGTTTCTAAGGTTCTGGATTGGTTGTTTCAGAAAACAAGCCAATTTGTGATGAATTTGTCAAAAATATTCTGACATTTTACACATGGAAATATTAATAAATAATTAAATTGTTGCATCTTTACATTTCAATGACAGTCTTTGCTGCCCATGACTCTCATCATCAACCATTTCATCTACTGTATATTTGTCTTTTTTTTTTTAATGAAAATGTCTTGTCTGTTCTAACATCATGACTTTTGCTGTGATTCTAAGCAGAATCCTCTCTATTTCCAGCCATAAATTGGTAATTGTATGTAGCTATTGAAAAAAAGGTGTTGCAGGAGCGTATTTATTGCTTTACTCTTTATTTTTCTCTTGTGTCCTACGCATTGTTGGTGTTTTCAAAAGCAGAGAGCACTTGTTGACAGCGGAGAGCAGTTTGAGTGGGATGACACACAAATATATGAATGAAAGGAAAGAAAATGGTCTTATTTCTGAAATTGCAAAACGCTATTTATATATAGAAGTGATTCAGTCTGTCTGTATTTTCAAACAGATAGTGAGTCTGTGGAGAGCTGGGTCAAAATGATTTGGTTTTATATCTGCAGACTGGAATCAGGGGTTGGTCAGATGGCTACACACACACACACACACACACACACACACACACACACAGAGAGGCAGGTCGATGTGATGCAGGATTGCTGTGGAGATGAGAAGTGTTTGAGATGCTGGTTGGCATGGTTACCGCTTGGCTAATTTCACCCTGTCCCATATCATTTCATATTCAGATTAATATCAGGAGCATCGCAGCCGGGACTGGGAATCCTCTTGCACAGTTTATCTTCTGTTAATCCGTGTGTGTGTGTGTGTGTGTGTGTGTGTGTGTGTGTGTGTGTGTGTGTGTGTGTGGTGTGTGTGTGTGTGTGGTGTGTGTGTGTGTGTGTGTGTGTGGTGTGTGTGTGTGTGTGTGTGTGTCTGTGTGTGTGTGTGTGTGTGTGTGTGTGTGTGTGTGGTGTGTGTGTGTGTGTGTGTGTGTGTGTGTGTGTGTGTGTGTGTGTGTGTGTGTGTGTGGTGTGTGTGTGTGTGTGTGTGTGTGTGTGTGTGTGTGTGTGTGGTGTGTGTGTGTGTGTGTGTGTGTGTGTGTGTGTGTGTGTGTGTGTGTGTGTGTGTGTGTGTGTGTGTGTGTGTGTGTGTGTGTGTGTGTGTGTGTGTGTGTGTGTGTGTGTGTGTGTGTGTGTGTGTGTGTGTGTGTGTCTCATCCTTGGCAGCAGCAGTTTTGTTGAGTCTGTTCAGTATCTGAGGATTGGGCTGTTGAGACTGCAGAGAGAAAGAAATCCCTTGAGTTTTCTCTTGAACTTGAACTGAGTATGCGTCTGTGTTCTGCTCCTAAACAAAACTGTACCGATGTTGTAAAGAAATCTCCAGAGCATGGATGTTTAAGCTAGTCCTCTTTTTAAATTAGGCTATTGTAAGGTTCCCCCAGATACAAAAAACAAACATATTTTCTCACTTCCCCTCTAGTGGTATCTAGCAGTGCAGATTGTTTTGGTCACATTTCGTTTGAAACATTTGTCTTTGCTGCCACCTCAATAACAATCGATGTGGTTAGTCTTGAAAATCCAGAGAAATTAAAAATGTCAATGTTTCATAAGGACCGTTTTTGTAAGTGCATAGTTCCAATGAACCATAAACATCACTGTGACACAGAGGGGTGTTGGGGTTGTCCCGTGTAAGAGGGACATTTTTTCTTAAAGACCAGTTGCTGTGATTTCATTTTTAAATTACTCTTTGTTCCCCAAGCTTTCATTTAGGACAAAGATGATTTGTGTATCCAGACTGAACCCCTGGTTATCATTTGATAATGAGTCGTTATTGTGTGATCAGTTTCTACTTAAAAAAATCAAACAATGGAGCTCTATGGTACAGAGGAAGAGTATTAATGAGGTTTCGATACACAGACAGCACTTGTTAGTAAACATTAGATGTTGGTTTTGGGCTTAACAATAAGACGAATAAATACTATCACTAGTCATTTCTTGAGAGTCCCATATGACCAGTGTATCTGCACAGTTACACAATGAGCAACTTGTCATGCTCATCAGCTTTCCCTGTAAATGCAAAACACAACAGTCAAGGCATTATGTCTTTAGCAATACAGGAAGTAAACATCAGATGACGGTAAATGATAGCGACAGCAGGAAAGTGTGTCATTTTGTGTTTCAAAACTGTCAGCATGTTGGTTTCAAGAAAAATCCGTTGTGCAGATTGAAGCTCAAGTCTTCTCATCTCCTACCCGTTGAGCAATGTAAGAAATACATGCCAAACTGTTGAACTACACGGGGTCCTAATGCTGTGTTTATGGCTCAAATCAGCATCCTGCTTTCTTTCTGTCTGCGCCCTGCTGAGAGGGGTATGACCTGACTGCAGCAACAGCTGATCAGACACTGTTTACACACTGGTACACAAAAGGCGTGTGTGTGGGAGACAAAGAGATTATATCACTCAGCTGAGGTATAAAACAATGTAGGGATGTTTAAATTGGAGACAAAAAGGTTGAGGACACAACAGTATCATTACTCTACCTGAGGGACTTGAGATTTACTTTGGAGCCAGCTCTTAACACATGTAAAACACACAGGTGACACTCATAACAGCTTGGAAGAAATCAGAACAGACACAGGAGGCATATCAGAAGACTGATGAAGAATATTAATCGGGTAAAGTGACAAAGAACTGACACTGATTCCTCCCCTTTGTTTGCATTCATTACTCCCTGTCTGTGTTATACACACGCTCTTAACCCATATATTGGCCTTTTGAATGGATTTGCGCTGCAGCTTTATCGTTTTGTCTTTATTTCCAGTTTCATGTTAAGTACTGAATTAATGTCTATACACAGCAGCCCCGACCTTTTAAAAATGATAAGCTCAAGAACTATTATATGCATCATAGATGTGAAAGTGTGCCAAAGATGCATCTTATGTTTGGAGGATTAGATTGTGTTCTGTACCAAGAGATACAAATATGTATTATCCATGGGATTTATTTTATTTTGTAGAAGCAGTTACACAGTGCTTATTCCTGCTTCAGCCATTTAAAATGTGCTTTTACCAGTTAAGTATTCTGAACATTCTTACAAACATATCGGCAAATTATTGTCTAAGGAAATAGTACAATTTAATTGATTTGAGTTTTGAACTGAAAAGCATTGTGAGTTTTAGGAATTTAGGATTTGGATTTTATGCTTTTTTTGACAATTTATTGACAATCTAAGTATTTAGGTTTGAAAAATACTGGCTGATTATTTGATTATGAAAGTTACCACGACTGTTTTCCTTTCTTATACATTGTTTTTGTCAGGAGAACCCATAGTTCTGTACCAATTTGATGACAAAACTGTGAAAATGTTACATCGCTTGTTTTTAACAGCACTGCAGGTACTGTGGGTACCCAGGGGATCGGGACTAATGACGTAGCGTTGATGCGTTAACATTCAAGAGGAAATAAGACATTTTCATTTGATTCTGCTTATACCTAAAGCACACAAGTTGGCCGGCCCTACTGCTGGATTTCCTCTCTGCTTTCTGTCAGATATCTGCTGCTGGTGCAACAGTATTCCAACCTTTATAGAGTGCTGTTGTGCTGAATGGGGATGCATCGTTTTTCTCTGTATGTTTTGTGGTATCTAGTTGGCATCGAGAAATGGCGAAGTGGATTTTTACTTCACAGTGACAGAGGGAACTGGGTGCTTTAAAAACCCACGAATACATCTAAATTCTTGTTTCTTATTGGCCTTCAGGTACCTGTTACGGTTTTATAATGAGACATCTCAACCATTTCTCCTCCACAGTTTAATTAGATTTCTAAATCAGACCACAAGGTATATTAAACTGCCAGGTATCCATAGCAACAGTACTTTGAATTCATGCTATGTTAACAGTTAACTCGTCAAACTGTGTGCTGAACTGACAACCCCTTTAAAAACACGACTATTTTAACACAGCTTGTCTTCTTCCTTTGATAACTCGCCATGAAATTAAGCGAGGGTAACACACTGTTTCAGAAAAGGACCGAAGCGTTATGGAGTCTAAGGCCCCAGCTCCACGGGAACCCATACGGCAAAACGCATCGGAGTAACGCAAATGCAACCGCAAAAAACCTTCCGCCCACACGCAATATACACCGGATTGTGTCAAGCTCCACGAGACGGCTCCGTTTACATCCAACCGCTGGAAAAGCTGCATATGCCGAACCTGTACGTGGCGCTGTAACTTCCTCCACAAAAGCAGCAACTTCCTCCACAAAAGCAGCGAAGAAGAATGGTTGTCATGGCTGCACTTCTGTTTATTCTCCGCGGTGGGGGCGGAGGGAACCGCGCAGAGTTTTTCGCCGGTCAATGTGTGTTAAAGTTTAAATCTTCATGCTTCCTCATGCAGCAGCTGATCCAGTAAGTAAACCCGACAGTAAAAATAAACATATTTATAACTAGTTTAGGTAGTTTGAGAGGTCATTAAAATAGCTAAGGGTGGTGATCTGACTTGAAGTGTGTGTTTTGCTCCCGCTGCTTCACAGCCGGAGGAGCTGCGTGTCTCCGTCCTGTCAGATTAGACTTCACTCGCGTTTATGTTCATATCGAGATAAAGATAAATAATCTGAATTCAGTGTGCAGTGTACTTTTGCGGGGGTGAGCAGCAGAGGTGGGGAGAGGCGGGGCTATGAAACGGATGACCGTATAGGCGACCCCACGGCCCCGTTGGACCCCCCAGAGCGCTCCGTTCCCAGATCTATCCACCTTTGGACCCGTTGTCGTTTGCGGGGTCTGTTTCTACGTTTCTGTTACGGCGTCGTCGAGCTTAAAGGGCTATATGCATGAGAAATATGCGGATTCAACCCGTTTTCGTCCCCGTGGAGCCTAGGCCTAACATGATGCTGTGTGTTCGGCTGCCTCAAGGTGCTGTTGTGTTTTTAGTTTTTTTCAAATTCAGCCAGGGTCGTGTGCTACATTTCAACATCCTCTTCAGTTCACTACCACTAAGTAAATATGGCAAGTTATTAAAAATGAGGGTATGTAACACAAGTTCACTAAAATGGCTGCTGGTGGGGAAGCTACCCTTCAGTTAATTCAGGAGGGCACTTTTTAATTAGCTTAATTAGTAGTGAAACCGCCCATTTTGCCTGTGGGGGTTTTGGTTTAAGACTCGGAAGAGAATCTGGCCAGAAGGAACATGTACAGCCCTTTTCATGTAAAATATTGTAACACATACACCATCAGAAACGTGTATATATGTGGTGTGTGTCTTGAGAATATCCATGTCTGTATAATCATAACCTATTATGGTTTTGGCTTTCTGTGGATTATCTGTGAGAAGATGTTGCTGTAAAAAATTCTGTCTATACATTTAGCTCGTTTTTATGTCCCACAAAATACAAATGTACAAAGCAGATTAAACATGTTATTACTTCAGCTATTTCTTTGTACGTTTAGTATGTTGAAGACTGCCGGCATATTAAATGTTAGAGCCATATGTTATATGTAGGATCTATGAAACCATAAGTATGTTTTCATTGGAGCATAATAAGCTGAAACTGAAATGTTTATTTTTTCTTTACCTTAGAATAATCCCTTCATTTCTACATAGAGAGCAGGCCCTTTTCTACTGAGTCCGCCATCTTTCTACAGTAGCTCAGAATGAACAAACATAAGGCTGGCTCTAGCTTTCACTTTTTTACGTTACCTCAAGGCAACCATAGTTCCCAAATGTTGACTCGTACCATCTCTGGGTCACCTATTTGTATGATGCACTGGAAAGTGAAGGCATCAGTTTCTCTCGTGCAAACAGAGTCTGAAGCTTCAGCTAAAGAAGGAAGCACCGAGTGGTTAGTTGGGACTAATAATAGTTGCTATCTAGACAGTGGTGTCAAGTACGTGATGACTGCTTCCCCTTCCCTTCACTGTCCACAACCAGAGCTGTAGAGCAGGGGTGGGGAACCTTTTTCCTATCAAGGGCCATTTCAATTTTTACAACATCCTTCGAGGGCCGTACAAATGATTGAACTCAACGTCTGCTTAAAAAAACTAAAATCACAGCCCATTCATTTTGCCTTTCTTTCATGCTGTGCAAAGAAAAAGCAACCTCTTAATCCAGACATTTTACCATGACTCGCGCATGCATTCACGTGCACGGTTGTGGCATGACCACCAAAACAGAAATATATGGACACAAGATGTGTGCAAATATTTAGTTTCCTATCCATGTGGACATGATTTAAGTGGGGGGGGACCTAACCTCCTCTAGGGGGGTCCGGGGGGCATGCTCCCTCGGGAAGATTTTTTTTTAAAATGTTGAAGTTAAAAGCATCAATCTGGTGCACTTTGAGAGCAAAATTAATAGATCTATGGATAGATCTCTCAACATCCATATGAAACAGAACTGTAAGCAGATTTAATTTTTCTTTATGGATATTTTACAAATCACTCCCCTTTTAAACTGTATTCTTGTTTATTAATAATAACTTTCTTTTACTGTCATATAGTATTTTATACCCGTTTACTTTATTCTCTTATTTTTTTATAACTATAATGATCATATAAAGATGTGCCTTTACCTCACTGGTTGTAGAAAAAGCTTCTTATATTCGTTAGCATAGCTAGCTAACCAGATGCTAATAACAACAAAGTTATTGACTGTATGATCAGTATGACAGATGAACAGATCGCCACTGGGCTTACAACTAAAGACACAGCCACGCAAAAACTGCGGCATGTGTACGGCTCCTTATGGGTAGGCTACTGCAATTTGTGAAGTCCCGGCCCGGAGCGGCGTTCCGGTGCTCTCCGTCAGAACTGCACCCCTGACGGGACATATACCACGTGATGACACGTTAGGCTCGTGTTGTGTTCAAGGACCCTGACCTTGGCCAGGAAAAACAGGCACTCGCTTGTTTAATTATTTTGCGGTCTAGATTTCTTTAATTATTTTCTTTTTCGCGTGTGTTTATAAATGACCTCGAGGGCCGTACCAAATGGTCTCGCGGTCCGTATATGGCCCGGAGGCCGGAGGTTCCCCACCCCTGCTGTAGAGAGAGGAGGGTTGTCCAGTTTGAAGCAGAGCCCTATGTACAACGAGGTGTGTGTGTGTGTGTGTGTGTGTGTGTGTGTGTGTGTGTGTGTGTGTGTGTGTGTGTGTGTGTGTGTGTGTGTGTGTGTGTGTGTGTGTGTGTGTGTGTGTGTGTGTGTGTGTGTGTGTGTGTGTGTGTGTGTGTGTTGTGTGTGTGTGTGTGTGTGTGTGTGTGTGTGTGTGTGTGTGTGTGTTTGTGTGTGTGTGTTGTGTGTGTGTGTGTGTGTGTGTGTGTGTGTGTGTGTGGTGTGTGTGTGTGTGTGTGTGTGTGTGTGTGTGTGTGTGTGTGTGTGTGTGTGTGTGTGTGTGTGTGTAGACACCTAACAGACACAGTTCTTCTAGTGAAAAAACACTGCTTATACTTTGACATACTTTGACTCTGATATAACAAGTGGACAGAACAAATCCACCTAGCTCAGTTCCAGACCTTTGAGTAACCGCTCACATTTCTGAATTTTGCATCAATTCAAATATGTCTGATGTTCTCATGTACAAGTGAATTCCATGCGGTGGTTGATAAAACTGTCCCAAGCTGAGTAGTTTAAAACAAGACATTGTAAAAATATGTCAAATATGCATTCAATGCCTTCACATTTAATGTCATATAGGGCAGAGGCAGGTGCCATCATTTACAGCGAGGAGCTGAGTAATGCTTTCTATACAATATGCAATTGCTGTAAATAATATTGTTTGTTTTGGTGTTACTCATTCCCTCGCTACTGTACTCGCTTGTACCACAAACTGGTGCTTAATGTATTCCCCTTCTGCCTCCATGATTAGTTTTGCCGCATGAGAACAATGCCCAAATGGCTGAAATTTAAACTGTGATATCCTCCGATGAGGGCGGCTGTCACATTCAGTATAAATCAGATACACAGAGCTGTCTTGACTTGGAATTGACTCCGATTAACCAGGCTTGTCTGCGCTCTTATCAGCACCGTAGTGGGATGGGAAAATGGTATGTTTAGGTAAACAGATGGATGAATGAAACCTCTGTGTGTGTGTGTGTGTCCTCTGTCCTCTATTAGCAGAGACAATTTGTCCCAATGTAGAACCGTCAAAGGAGGAGGAGGGACTCTATGAGAGTGTTGTCCTGTGCAGATGGGGGTCTGACAGTCTGTGTGTGTCTGCTGAAGGAGGGACAGCTTAATTGGGCTGGCCCCTTCTATCAGGCCTCGGAGATCTCGGCTATCTCAAAGAGCCCCTTATTCTGTCATTATAAAAACCCTAAATTGACAGGAATTGGTATGACTCTGGTCCGTGTGTGTGTCCTACCCTCCCTTTGACCCTATCGTACGCCATAGTCTGTATGTGTGAGTAAGCAACTGTTCATCTGTGCCAGAGGTTATGACAGGGCCGAGCTCTGGGTGAAGCAGCGGGCACAGTGCTGGGAAACAAAAGAGACACCAAAATCAACTCTGTGACGACTTCAAGGAACTTAAAGTTGCCCAGACTACTCCGCAGGCTTTGGCAGAATAGCGCCCCAGAATAGCTTTAAACACCAGTGCCTTGTGGGTAATGCTTGTCAACCTCCCTGTGACCTGGGTGTGAGTCTCTCAACATAGGATTTAGAAAAAAAACTGCACTGTTGAAGTTTCTCCTCTTTGCTGATTTCTTAATCTGACATTAAACTTATTCAACATGTCTCCTCATAAGAGAGATGAGACAGCATGTAGACAAGCTAAATCAATTTCCCCCAACTGTAGACATCATTTCAGCATCGCTCTTTCAAACATGTGTCTTAAATGCAAGATGGAAATAGGTACCGTGACTAATTGTCTTTGTAATTAAGTCCATTTAAAAGCTAAAATACCATATTATTTGTTTTTTGTTTGGAGTGTTGGTCTGATTAAACAAGCAAACTAGGCTTCAGGGAATTTTGATGACATTTTGTAGAGGAATTGATTAATCTTTCTAATAACAAAAATAAGCAGCAGATTATCCATTATGGAAATAATTTTTCAATTGTGATTAATATTCTAAATATCGAGCTTCCACAATAAGACTACCAATCAACCATTATTTTTGGTAATCATTTAATCGTGAAAGTATATTTTAGTTCATGAAATGGCAGTAAATGCAATTTCTTGCCTTTTTTAAAATATTGATATATCCTGCTTTTCTCTGTACTTATCTTTACAAAAGTGAAAATGATTGTGGATTGGACTGACAAAACAAGACGTTTGAAGACATCAACTTGGATATAGAAAAAACTGGGATGGACTCTATTGATTCATCTGATTCATCGATAATATAAATAATCGTTACAACTCTGAATGACAAATGACTACTATAAACCCAACAAGGGGGCGGCTGAATTTTCTAATGTACTTTCATTCTAGGCGTCTTTCACTTCCAGGTAATTCACCCTAAAATTGACAGATTTATTATGACTGTTATTAAACTTAAGCTTTTTACAGCTGTATTTCTTTGACTTTTGATTGACTTTTAATTCTGTCCAGTCCATTTCTGCACGTTCCTCTTGTATCTACTAGACTTTATTTCCTGGGTTGTACTGAAACATTTAAAACGTAAGCCGGCTGTAGGGACAATTTACTACAGTAGCTAGAAACTTGTCAGCCTCAGGACATTTAGTGTTCGGAGATGATGATTCCCTCTTTGTGTCAGCTGCAGTGACTTCCTGCAAAGTGACTGCTGTTGATTTCGTGTGTGTGTGTGTGTGTGTGTGTGTGTGTGTGTGTGTGTGTGTGTGTGTGTGTGTGTGTGTGTGTGTGTGTGTGTGTGTGTGTGTGTGTGTGTGTGTGTGTGTGTGTGTGTGTGTGTGTGTGTGTGTGTGTGTGTGTGTGTGTGTTGTGTGTGTGTGTGTGTGTGTGTGTGTGTGTGTGTGTGTGTGTGTGTGTGTGTGTGTGTGTGTGTGTGTGTGTGTGTGTGTGTGTGTGTGTGTGTGTGTGTGTGTGTTGTGTGTGTGTGTGTGTGTGTGTGTGTGTGTGTGTGTGTGTGTGTGTGTGTGTGTGTGTGTGTGTGTGTGTGTGTGTGTGTGTGTGTGTGTGTGTGTGTGTGTGTGTGTGTGTGGCACACACACACCTAGCCGTTGTCTTTGTTTCGTGGATCAGTGCAAGTGTCAGATGTCTTGGAGCACAATGGAAGCAAACCCCCCTCTGTTTGAGCGTGTGTGAGGCTGCTCAAAGACAGAAGGGGTGAACGAGTGTGTGTGTATGAGCGTGTGTGTGTGTGCGCACACAGCTAAACCTCTTGCTGAGCAGCTGTATGTTGTTGTTTGGTGGTGTAATTATGTTACTGAGAGTCCATAGAAAGTGTGTGTCTGTGTGTGTGGGGTGGTTGTTAGATAGGGATAAGATGAAGCTGGAGACTCCATTAAAGGGTCAAACCTCGAAATAATAGGACATTTCTAACAGTAGTTGGGTATAAAGGGAAATGCAGATGTCTCCGGTAATTGTATCCTTCAGTTGACATTACATGCAGGATAAAGTTTATAATTGACACCCATTCATTCTTTTAAATCTGCTCACCCAGTTCATACATAAATACAAATATATTATATCTTCTTATTTCTGTACCAATAACCCTCATGTCCATTAAGGCCTTTTGAGATGAGCAAGGCCGACTGCTCACCTACATGAATGTATTAAAATTGTAAATGTTTGGCACATGTGCCTTTATTAGACAGCTCCAAGTAAAGAGACCAGCAGAAAGCAAGAAAATCAGCTAAGGGTGTTGCGGGTGTCTTACTTAACCATTTAGCTACCAGGACTATAATAATGATACTTTAGGGGTTTAATTAAATATTTTGAAATATTTTGGACCAGATGGGTCTATTTAAGATAACTTTGATTTGATTTTAAATTAAAAAAAAGTCTGTAATGCTCAAAAAACGTTGTTTTAGCTTGTTGTTTGAGCTAAAAATAATAATGATTGTTGAAGACCATTGCATCAGTTTGCCCGATAGTAATATAAGATTATATTTCTCCTGTTATCATCCTGATTTCTTTGTCTTCACTGATTAGGATAAATATGTTTGAAGTGATTTTTTCACATCAAAATCATATACCATGTTGATGTTGATGGTTTTGTTTTTGAAACGTATTACTATAATTGCCATATAAAAATTAACGGTAACTATTTCTCTTTGTATGCACGAAAGAAAATCTATAAAATCACACCCCTATCACATCAAGGGTTTATAATAGAGTTAAATACCACAGGTACACCAAAGACAAGCGAGCGATGTCTGATAATGAGCGGGGGCTGTCTCTCATTTTCACCGCCTCCGCTTTCAATCAAACAAAGTTAACGTTGAATGTGACACACACACATCCACTGTACTGTGACATTAAAGTTTGGACATCAGCCTCTGACACCTCCACACAAACCTTTCTGTCTTTCTCGAACCCTCGCAAACAAAGTTTGTCAAAAGAGAATAAGTTTTCTCTTTTAATTGGTTGGATGAGAGGAAAACAGAACTTGATCACTTGTACAGATCATGCTCAATGTCTTAATTGGTGAGGCTGAATTTAGACGGTTGCCATGCCTTCTGAGCTCCTACGTGTTCAACACAATATACAGTGACACTTTGTGTACCCTGAACTAATTAAAAAGTGAAAAGGTTGACATTTCCATATAAATACACATTTCACCTTTTCACGTTCCTTTGTCAAAGCTTTGTGTCGTAGTTTTGCATTTATAAGATGGGTGGAGTGAAATGTATTTATATGTGATAAACTGGCATGAACATTAAAGGTTAAAGGATACATTATCAACTAATACAACAGATTTCAAAGGATCCTATAACAGAAACATTGAGTGTAAAATCTCTGTCAAAGCTGTCAAGAGTTGTTAAATTTAATACAGCTTTAATTTAATTCAACACCTTCACATTTAAGTGAGTATTTGCCATACTTTTCTGTTGGGGAATCAAGTTTAATTTAAAGAAAATGTGCCGTATTATAATTTTTTTCTGGTTATTTATGAAACTGCATATGATCATTTCAAAATACATTTTGAAATGAATCATTATTTTTTTTCTTAATAAAGGAGTTCTTTCTTTGAACAAAGATTAAAAACAGCTGCTAATTGGCAAAGGACTCCAGCTGTGAGAGGGACGAACTGGAACATTTTGCTGCTGGTAAATTGAATTTGGGTCAAAGATTTGAAATATGACTGATAAGGACGGCTTCATTTGTAGTGGAGCGCTGCTGGAAAAAAAACGAATTTATCTGGAGCCACATACACTGAATTTGTAACAGTGCTGGTATTTTTTGAAACACATTCACTCGCAGTGTTTTTTCAGACCAAACCTGGCTCACCTCCCCCTCGGTGTTCTCCGTTACCATGGTGAACGGCTCCTTTCGGCCGCAGTGATGGTGAAAAGAAATTAACACCAGTCTTAATTAGACTTGCAGAGTTTCAATTTCCACCTTGGTCCCTCCTGCCTCCCCCTGCCTCCCCCTGACCTTCTCCTCCTTCTCATCACTCCCCTCTTCCACCTGAAAGGCAGCCTGGCATATTAACAGCAGCCACCAGGCATAATTAATGAGAGCAGTCAGTCACAGGCGGCCCTCTGAGATTAAGAACGGCTTAAACACGCTAAATGACACACTCACTGCTTAGTTTGGGGAGAGTGCGCAGGTTGAGAGTATGACAAATGTGGTCTTCTGGAAATTCATCTCTTTTTAAAAAGTTATCTTTTCATTTTCTAAGAGTCAGACTACAGATTAAAGATGAATGTATTTGATATACTCTTCATACAACACTTCAACTATACGAGTGGATATTCAGTGGATTTCAGTTGCACTTCAAGTACTTTTAACTTTTACACTTCAACTCTCATTTCAACTGTATTAGCTTCTAGACATACACTTAAAAAATGTTTACTCTTCAATTGACATTTTAACTGCTATCACTGCTAAAATACCAACGGACACTTTCACTAATTTCACTTAAACTGATTCCAGCAGCTCCAGTTCAACAGATACTTCAAAACGTTTTAGCGCTCAACGTCAGCTGGCACTTCAACAGCTTCAAGAGCTTCGATTCCAACTGTAACTCCCATACTATATCTCATTTGCAGATATTTAAAACACTTTTTATATTATATATGTATTTTGTAGCCTTTACTTGAGTATCAAATCTCTATAATTCGGCAAGATTCAATTAGCGTATATCTGCTAAATTATTAAAACAGTAACTGTATTTGTCTCATGAGATAACAGTGACCTTCTGGGCAGGATAGTGGTTGGGAAACAGTCTGATAAAAAGTACGGAGAAAAATAATTACACAATTTAGTTTGAGTGTCCTGTCAGAGACATGCAGTCTAATTTTGAGTCTTACTCAAAGTCACATGTCTACTCAATGACTGGAGATAGTGGAGGTGGCCTATGTTTATTATGTGTTGATGCTGATTTATCAAAGTGTGTGTAAGGGATTAACAGGATCATGATTCATCTGAGGCAAAACAAACTGAGATAGTGAAGGTAGAATTATGCTCATATATCGTCTGAGCAGCATGTTGGCTTTAGGTGTAAACACAGTGTGACAGTGGGACCACTCATTTCAAATGGGTTTTCCCATCATTCCCTCTGTGCCACATCTTTTGATGTCAGACATAGTGTTGAGGATCAGAGAAACCAGACAAATATGAACAGGAGCATAGTCCATTTCTGAATAATTGAAAAAGATAAAAACCCCTTAATACGTATTTGGACAGCTACCGTGTTTTAGAAGCTCTGTGTAACCACACTTTTATGTTTGGTGCATTGTTATGTCTTAAAGCGCTGTTTCACTTTGACCTGTGATCTTAGGTCAGGCTGCTTGATTGACCTTACAAATTGTGAAATCTCCAGAAGCCTATTTAACAATAGTTCTCATTGTTGCTGACATGTATTCAATATGAAAGAGTGCAATGATTCAGCCTATCATCCTTTACTTTTTAAAATGAGAACACCATCTTAATGTGTGTAGGGGGAGAGTTTCTTGTTTGTTTATTCATATTTGTACTGTCTGTCCTGTCGCATTGCTCCTTCTGACCCGCGCTATCATAAAATCAGCACGTTTGGGTAGTTCAGTGGCAATTTATGGATATCTGCACAGTTTTATTATTTTTTTATACATTGTTTGGTTTTTAAAATGTATTTTAAACTGAAAGCACAGTTGTGAAAAAAGTAAGATTGAAGGTCATTGAAATGGTATAGAACTGATTCATTATTAATGCTCCTAATTACATCAGTACTTTTTCTACTCAGATGTCTGCTATGAAAAAAAGCCATATAAAGAGTAACAGTACATATTGTATGTAAATGAACTTCATCAGCCTGCTGCTGCTGTGAGAGGTATTGTAGAGAAAATGTGCACACCTGTGTGACAAAAGATTATGAATATCAGCACATGATTAGACCGCCTAATCACCCAAATCTGATCCGGCCACCTGCGAATTAGTGAGCAGTCAGACTAAGAAGTGACATGAGCGGCAGCTGGAGAAAACCAGCAGCTCTCACTTTTTCTAAAAGTCCAGGTTGTGTTAAGAGTAACCAATGACTTCTCAATGATGAGACCTGACAAACCAGAAACACTCAAGGTAACACTTTCCTTAATAAACATGCATTTTCCGTCCTCCACCAGCAAACTTAACTCAAAAAGCAGCCTGAAAATTGAATTATCTGCCAGACTTTTCCCAACAGAGGTGGTTAACTTCTTTGTGGGTTCTATTGTCAATAATGTAATCCCTCAAATCAAATTTGAAATGATTGATCATTTTAATAATCTTCTTCATGAATTGACAAATGTTTTGATTCTAGTCTAACAATCAGGATAAAGACATTCATTCTTAAAAAAAACATTTTGGAAAAGTACAATCATCTCACATCATTGGTAGAATTCTTGGAAGAATAAGTATTGAGGTCAACTCTGATAACAAATGACTTGTTTTGAGCAGTGAAATGAGTTCCCTCTGTTATGTGTTGCCGCTGAATGAGCTGCTTCTGTGTTTATTGTCTGGTTGATGAATGGACTGTCTCTCTCTGTACTGTGCCTCCAAGTCCAACAACAAAAATATTAAGAAGTCAGACCACATTTGGAGCTGGTCTGTGTCTCATATGGCCACATTATTTTAGCAATGTGTATGCAAATGCATCCGTGGCTCCATGGACTAAGCACCTACTCACATGACGTCCTCTGTAGGCGTAAGAACTAAGCACCTAGTCGTTGGTTTTTTCCAAGGCTGCTTTTCAACACAAGTAAGAATGGTATTTTGAAATGATTTCTCATCTCACAGACACCATAGATAGAGAAACTTGTGTTTTTGGTGCAATTATAATTTTTGGTGCAATTATAATTTTTGGTGAGTGTCATTGTTGATGTCCTGGTACTCTCCAAAGATTTGACACCTAGCCATCTGCTCTCATCCCATCTGGAGCTCTGTGCGCTGTGTTGGTGGCTGTAAGGTAGAAACATTGGTTGACAATAATCTTATATTTAAGGATCATTTAATCTATTTCAAAATCCAATCATATTACACATACAGCCGTTTTACGGAGAAAAATAGGCCCCTTGGCGCGAAGGCAAAAGACAAAGACACAATATAGCTGGGAAGTGAGATCCAATCACTAGTGAGACACATTCTGAAGCCATGTGTGAACCATCACCTTAAAGTCTGTACACAGTGATCAGATCAACAAAGACACATGGCAGGTCAGAACATCCTGTGATGGACAGCAGCCAGTCCAGAGTGTAATCATGGGATCGAGATCCTCTAATCGATAAGCAGGTAGAGCTAGTGGATGGATTATTTCCCTGTCTTTTTATCTCACCTGGAGGGGGAGTTGAGTGAAAATAGTTCATCAGGATTCACCTGTTTAGCTTTATGGATGGAAGGGAACATTTTGCTGCTGGTTTGGTGAGGAGGAGGAGGAGGAGGAGGAGGAGGAGGTGTTCTTGTGGGACAATGGGTTTCTCATTATCATGTCTTCCCCCCCCCCTCTCCGTTCCTGTACCTCCTCCCCCTCCTAAACACCCCCCACCCCCACCTCCCTTCCAGCATCCCTCCTCTTTCATTCTCACTATCTCCCCTCAGACACCCCCACTCTCCTCATGTTTCTCCTCGTCTCCCCTATCCCTCTTCCATGTTCAGCTTTTCTACCCCCCCTGGAGCCCTTCCTCTTTTCCCACAATGCCCCTTTCTCAGCCCTGCTGCCAACACTGCTGGTTAATTAGCTCGATGCTCCTTAGATTTGTGTCTGTCTCTGCGTGTGTGTGTGTGTGTGTGTGTGTGTGTGTCTGGCTTTAGTCATCAAAATCAACACCATCATCAACGTCACCCTTATTGCAATCATAATCATATCACTGTCATTATTATCATAATAATAATCCTCATTAGTATCATCATCACATCATTATGTTTCTGCTCTGAGGGGCTGATTTCGCTCTGACCAAGAACTTATTTTAATGAAACTTTTAGGTTAAAAACTTATTTGGATCGGTAAGAAAAGGGCTCAACTTAATTAATAGATAGACGATATGATATTGCTGGAAGCGGATAAACAATAATATTGAATCGTCACCCATCCTCACGCTATGTCTTAATTAACTTATGCCTCCTTATTTACTTTAATTAATTTGAAGTAATAACAAATGCTCTTTTCTTAGTTATATTTCTTTAATCAGGTTAATATTGTAGTCCATGCAGACACAGTAGATGTCATAAGGAAAGGAAAAGCCTCCTTTTTCATTCTCGCTCTTTAAATCTGTCTTAACTTTTGCACTGCACTGAGGAGGAGGACTGGGATAAAAGGATGTGAGATTGGAGGAAAGGATGAAGAAGTATATGTGCAGAAAAGGAAAGAAGATATACAGCATCTGGGAAGAAGTGTTTGGATTGTGGGATCAAGTCCTCTGGAGAGAGAAGGAGATGATGGATGGATAGATGGAGTGAGACGGAGCGATGGGATGCTGCTGTGGGTAGAGAGAGGGATAGAAGCAGGTCACAGTGAGCAGGATGGATGGAGGGAAGAGAGGTGATGGGGGGGGGGGGGGGGGTGTGTGGGTTTGTGTCATGGCCCATTTAGCTGCTGCCTCTGCTGCCGAATGTGAAGACTGTAAGCAGGATTATCACCGACTGTCAGACAGTTGCTTCTTTTCTTCTTTTTTACAGCTTGTAGAAGCAGCCTGTAGTCTCTTCCTTGAATCACACTGCCTGCTCACACAGCAGCGTGTTTAGAAAGTGTTGCCGCCTCAATCATTCCAATAAGAGCACTTTGAACCCAACGCACCCGGCCGGCAAGGAACTGCACTTTCCAATCAAATGCATGCAAGCACACATCCCTAGGACAATATTGGATAGCATTTGTTGTAAATGTGGAAGGTTGTCAGAGAAACAATAATTTTATTTCAACAATTAAGGTGAACTATGACTATGTTCCCAAAAAATCCCAAAGTTCCCTTCAGAGGGAGTTTCTCTCCCACATACTCCCCCCCCCCTGCCTGGAACTCCCCCATTGGACTCCTTTGTTTACTTCTTTATCATTGTGACATAGCTTCGTAACACTTTGTTTCTATTGGCTAGCGCTCCAACACATTGTAAGTGATAGGCTCAGGGGCGGGACATCTCATGGGCTCTGGTCTCAGACAGAGGGTGAAAATTGGTGCTGCTGCACAGGCAGTATGAGAAAAACAAAGAGCTTTTTCAACATTAAAGCATGGAGACATGTCACAGTATCGGCACAAAATACAAATTTGAACCTGAAAATAAGCTCAACATGTCCTCTTTAGAAAAAGTGCGATCAACCATGGGAATAAAAACTAAACAAAGATACATTTGATGAGTTTTCATTGGCCAAGCTGCAGTGAAAATACATGAGTTTTTAGTCTGTAATATTATTGTCTCTAAGAGTTGCAACCTTAAGACTCACGGATGGATTTTCTTCCCTGAACTTGGTTTCTTACACACCAATGCAGTCATGTGTGTTTCTTAATGTGTTGATGAAGTTTCTCCGTGTTTCCTGTCTCCTTAGCTCTAAATACCCTCCCCTTCATCATAAGAACATTTGATATTTCATGTGTAGTAGTTTAATTGTTCCCTCCTAATGGGCTTGATGACTAAAAGTGTAATGCCAAGAGTTTTTCCGTTCTGTCTTGTACTTTTACACTGCTAATTTCGTACAAAAACAGTTCCCATCTAACCAATTAGGTAATCTAATTTAAAACTAGTTCTCTTAATTAACACAATGTTGCTTTTGTCTTCAGCTTTCCAAATGTGTCATGTTCTCACGTGCTGCGTTAACAATGGCAACAGAGACAGGAGGTGATAAGAGAGTATGATGGCCAGCAGGTGCAAAGTTCTATAAGTTTCAAACGAAAGCCAGAGAAACCTATTTTCACCCACTCTAGACAAACTTTATCGTGCTTAGCAACAGGTAATTAGGTTTCCTGCTTGAGCTGGAGGTAATTAACTATCAAACACTGGCAGTGTACTTTTTGCTTTGCAGAGCATCTTGACAGATACGGTTAAAAAAAGCTTTTTTTAAGATGACATTTACCATTTTTAGAGTCCGCCAATATGCATTCAAACTTACTGGTTTTAGTTTCCTGAACCCAAATGTAACCACATGTAACTGTTTTAAAATGCACTTTCATTCGGCAATCTGTTGGGAATGATATGAAGTGTAAATCCCTCTCTGATGTTAACCCCATCTTGTAACTGTAAATCTGCAGACAGCTTTACTTGCTTGCCACTGAGACACATTGTGGTTGATGTCTACTCTGTGCTGTGAATTTCCAACAGTGCATTATTCTGTGTTTCTGTAAAGTCGAACAGTTTTTTTCCATCGTCATTTAACATCATTTTTCATGTGTTATTGCATAAAATGTTGCAGATAGACACACCTATGAAATATTAATGCAGACTGGAGTGATTGTCGGTCTTCCCGCTGTCTGATTGTGTTGTTGAAGTGGGAACTGGAGCTGTATCTACTGCATTGCATTATGGTACCTCAGGGCTGAAGTGGTGTGTGTTTCTGGAGTCAATTTGTGTGTTTGTGCTGGTCAGCATTTGTGTATAGAGAATAGAATCGGAGGGATGAAACCCCTCTTTAATGGTCACACATGCAGAGCACACGGCACACAGTGACATTTGGCCTCTGCATTTAACCCATCCTAGTACCGGGAGTCTATAGTAGGAGCAGTATACCAGTGTGTGTGCGTGTGGTCCGAATGTTTGTGTCACAATGTGGGTTTGTGTGCGTGCATATTTGCTGTGCATGCATGTGTTTCTACAATGTCTGCATGTCTGTGTGTACTGTATGTTTGTCAGGGTGTGTGTGTGTCGTGATGCAGGTTGGCTGATGCTGCTTGCTCGCGGCTCAACACGCACTTCATCCTGCTGGAGCTGTGTGTGTATGCCCCAGTCCATCCAAGAGGGGTGGAGGAGGATGTAGAGCAGGGGTGGTGGTGTTGGTGGTGGAGGAGGAGGAGGAGGAGGGGGCTTCCACTGAATGGACCCCACGTGTATCCTAGCAACAGGCTGGTTTGGAAATGGGATGGAGAGATGAACAGAGGGAGAGAGCCCACAAAAAGAAACTGAGGAAATGAGAGGAAGAGAGAGAAAGGGAAGCTGCTCATAATGTGTGGACGGAGGCGGTGGAGGTGCAGCAGGTCAGAGAGAGATGGAGGGTCAGATAGAAAGGTGAGGGTGGTGTTGTGGAAATAAAATCGATACGTGTGAAATAAATACTAAGAACATTTTACTCAAAGCTTTGAAATGCCACAAATAAATATATTTTCATTCAACAGGGTCCAGCAAAAATAAATGTTTCAAATATGTTATTTATTCATAAAATGTGATATTTTTGTAACACATTTATATGGGAAGGAAACACCTGTCAAAAAATAGACTTTGTGAAAAATGGTTGCGATAAATCATCTAACAACTCCACTAAGTGTTTTCTCTCAAACGTAACATTTATTCAGGCAAACCTAACAAAGAGATTAGTAACTTAAAATATAAAAGTTACAGTAAATTCACCTTCCTGAATACTGCAGTATTTGAGTGTGAATCATAATCTATATCAAATACACTTGATAAATATACTATTCTCACTGATATTACACCAAATGAGTATTTGATAAGCGACTTTGCTCAGTGATAAACCTATTGCTACTTTCTATTATTTTTTTATATTTTAATTTTTTAAACCTAAAAGAAATCCTCCCCATCCTCTCTTAGA